>NC_091935.1:41369302-41606802 GCF_041260155.1 Ptychodera flava
TCATATGACCAATTGTTTAGACCACAGCATTATTGTAGTTGTCTTCAACAAATCTTCAACTGTCCACCTTGCACCTGTGGATGCAAGTCCCCAAAAATGATTTGATAAATTGTTCAAATCAAAAGTAGCCATAAATATCAACTTTGTTACACAGAACATTATATAAAGTTTACTTTGCACTACAGTTGTTCAAAATAAGCCAGTAAAGGTAAACAGGAAACTACCAATCTATTTGTGACTGAGACTGTGTATGATCTCATGTTATATATACTGATGAACATCATAAATTTTTATGGTATATAGAGTTGTCTTTAAAAACTGACTTCTCATCAACCTATACCTGTATTGTATCATAGACAGTAGAAGGTTCCCCCATCTAATGTCTATGATTGTACCAAAATCTTACATGTGATCACCCTAGATGATTGTTTGAACTTCCTAATAGGAAAATCAAATCCAATTCATATACTTCATTGTTCACATGTACATGTGGTATAGTTCCCACCTCAAAGTTGAATATAATGTGAGGGTTTATTTGAATATTTAACTCTTGAACAAGTGTTCAACAAGATTCAGCTAGGAAAGCGGAAACAACTTTTTATATCCACGTATGCTATGTGTGAGAATACAAATGAGCAATCAATATGTTCTCATACTCTGTATTATTGTGTGAGTAAAATATGTTTGTGTTTGGCACATGCTCATTGGCCATCTCCTTATCCTACATCAAAGGTGTACATATTATTTGGCAAATGGGAGGTTCCATACTGAAAGCTAGAACTACAGACTGATACACTTCAAAGTGAGCAGGTTATGTGCAACTACACTGGTGGCAAATACAGGAAAACAGATCAGACTAAAATGTGATTTGTTGACTAATACATCACAAAATAATTATTACCAATACTGAAATTAAAGAAGGAAACATATCAGTGTAACAGCATTTTGCAAAGCATTTGGAGTAAATAAATGTGGACTTCATTTCTCATAGAGGAATGAATAGATCATGGTATTTTTTGAAGTAAAAATGATAACCACAATTTTTGTGAGTACTTTCACAACCCAGTGGGCTGATATGGAGAGTCTCATATTCATTAGGGAATTTCTGTCCTGTCTTGTGTAGAATACAAAGTCCCCAACTCCTATTAGATAGATAGTCTATGTCAGCATATTAGGGTGTGGGAATCTGTCAGTCCATAGACCCAGAGCATAATTTATTACCATATTAATCTATTACAACTCCATCAATAGATGGTCAGATCTTTTTTGTCAGCTAAAAGTATTTCAAGTTGAGGGCATGAAAAGAATCAACATTGACCTGATTTATCAGTCTTATACTCACACTACATATCAGTATCTTGTAATTGAAGTTGAAATTAGTACATTATGGCATGAAAAGGTAAAAATAATGTCAAGGACAGTGTGCTCATATTTAGTTTGCATTGATCCATCAAGAAATATTTAAACTAGAAAAATAAGAATGACAAAAGTAAATATGGTCTGAAACTTTAGGTACTGGAGGTTAACTTTAGGAACAGGCATAGTAGAGTAATGTTTCAACACAGTCCCTCTTGGTTTCAGCAGGTCTGCCAATATGTATCAGTTCATGAACAATGACAGGAAATGACTCAAGGTCTACCTGTACACCAAATACTGAGATGGTAGGTGCGGCGGATTGGGAGCTTTTGCGTGTGACGGACATACATCCGTACATACATATATACATACATACATACATACACACAGACATACAGGCGCCACAGACGCACCATATAAGCTCTTTTTGGTATTTATATGCATACCTAATATGAGCTAAAAAAAAATGCGAATGCAACATTGTTCCTATGAAATCTATATTTTGTTCAAAGTTCACTGATATAAATGTCTTAATGTCTGAATTAGAAATACCATTGTGTTCTTACCTAAGATATTGTGTACCATGTCTTTAGCAATAGCTTCAGGAAAGTCTTTATCCACCAAGTCATTTTCATCAATATATGTGAAATCCAAGAGGGCCTGTAAAACAAAGTTGCTTCTGGAACTTAACAGGTCCATAGAACCTCAAATATATTAATATGGAAGTAACTGAAATTTGCAAAATACTTTTATTTTTTTCAGTGAAAAAGTCAAGATATATGAATTTCAATTATTTCAACATGTAATTTTTGAGTTGCCATAAGTATATCTCGACTTTTTTCTCTAAAAAAAATATTGGGCAAAATTCATCATCATTTGTACAAAACCAAAAACAGACACTCCTAGAAACCTGTAAATTAAATTTTAAAGCAGTTGTACGAGCGTTTTAAGAAAAATACGATGTTCTGAACAAAGAAATAGCACACTGCCCTTAACCCTTTGAGTGCTGTAATTTTCCCACCAAAATTTCAGTGCAAAATATTACCAATTTTAATGAAATTTTCTGTATTGTTTGGTATTATTGGACCAAATGGGTAGAATTTTTCATTGGGTGCAGTTTTTGACAAAATTTTTTTGAAAAATGTGAAAAAAATTGTCTTGGAACAAAATGTTGGCGTTATATTCTATAAAGGCAAGAAAAGGTGACTTGTGCACTCAAAGGGTCAACAGTTAGGTCATTATGCAAATTTTATGCAAATTTCATAATAATTTTCACCAGTCAAATTTATATCACCACTAGGAAACTATCAATACGTTTGAGAGCTATTATGCCAACAGTTCTGACAAAAATTTGACGAAAATGACAAAAATTAAGTTTCATGTTTGCCATTTGCATATCAAAATTTCACCATCATTTTGGGCATATGTTAACAAGATCATTCTGAAAAACACTAAAATCTAAACCGAGACCAAGTGGACAAGTTATTCCTGAAGAGAAAACTTTTGACAAAAATGACCACAAATATTGTCAACAAGTCATCGTTGATGACACAGCCCCCACTTGTTAATGGGTACTTTGATTACAAGTCCTCAGAGAGGATAGAGTCCTCTTCATTAATTAGGTCTGTGATAAAAATACTTTGATACAGATGGCACTCAATGGCCAAGAATGAGTTCCATGGTGATGAAAACATAAAACCAATGTAGGCTACCATCCTAAAGTTCATAAAATGAGTCAACTAGGAATTAATCAACAGGGTGTTGCAAAACATTTTTGCATACAATCCTACTACTTAATAGATTATCACTGGTACCATATTTCATGAAGTTTGATGCAGTATTTACAACAAACTATGAGATCAACATCTGTATCAAGTTTCATCAAATTTGACGTTGTATTAATTTGTGGCTATATCACTCTAATTAGGAAAGTTCATTACATATGCAATTACAAATTAATTAAAATGACACTGATAAATGTCTTTTTCAATGTTAAAGCAATGTGAGCTTAATATCTATGCACAGTTTCATGAAATTTGGTGCAGTATTTCTTGACATATCAGCCTACTTACAAAACTTCAATAATTGACATGTTACTGCTACATGACGTGAAACAAATTGACGGGCATATGTATGAAATAGGTCAATGTCCTTGTACCAACTTTGAATGATACTGGTGGAAATATGTCTGAGTTATGGCTCTGTACATTAGAAAATTGTAACAAAATCACCGCCATGCAGCGATATTTGATCTTACTGTTTAAAAAATCAACACGTACCGTATATGTATTACATAAGTCAATGTCCATGTACCAAAATTGAATAAGATCAGTTGAGACTTGCCAGAGTTATGGCTCTCGACATGAAACAACCATAACAAAATTGCCACCATGTGGCCATAATTGACCACCTTGTGAAACCAATCGACATACATATGTATAAATAAGTCAATGTCCTTGTACCAACTTTGAATAAGTTCGCTGGATACATGTCTGAGTTATGGTTCCGGACATGAAAAAATCGGAAAAAAAAAATGGCCACACGGCGGCCATATTGGATTGTATCACAAAACAAATCAATGTGCATATGTATGACATAGGTCAATGTCCTTGCACTAAGTTTGAATAAAATTGGTGAATAAAATCGTACGTGTCCAAAGGACGTGAACAAATTGTAACAAAATGGCTGCCATGCAGCCATATTGGATCATATCATGAAACAAATTGACGTACATATGTATGACATAGGTTAATGTCATTGTACAAACTTTGAATAAAATCGGTTGAGATATGCCTGAGTATTATGGCTCTGTACATGAAAAAATCATAACAAAATGGCCACACGGCAGCCATATTGGATCATATCACAAAACAAATTGACATGCATATCTATGACATTGGTCAATATCCTTGTACCAACTTTGAAAAAAATCGGTTGAAACATGTCTGACTTATGGCTCTGTACATGAAAAAATCGTAATAAAATGGCCGCCTGGCGGCCATATTGGATCGTATCACAAAACAAAGTGACGTGCATATCTATGACATAGGTCAATGTCCTTGTACCAACTTTGAATAAAATCAGTTGAGATATGTTTGAGTTATGGCTCTGTACATGAAAAAATTGTAACAAAATGGCCACACGGCAGCCATATTGGATCGTATCACAAAACAAATTGATGCGCATATCTATTACAGTGGTCAATATCCTTGTACCAACTTTGAAAAAAATCGGTTGAAACATGTCTGACTTATGGCTCTGTACATGAAAAAAATCGTAATAAAATGGCCGCCTGGCGGCCATATTGGATCGTATCACAAAACAAATCGACGTGCATCTGTATGACATATGAAGTAATCCTTGTACCAAGTTTGAATGAAATCGCTCCTTGCATCTCTGAGATATCTGCATGAACGGACGGACGGACGCACGCACGCACACACGCACGCACGCACGCACGGACATGACCAAACCTATAAGTCCCCCCGGACGGTGTCCGTGGGGACTAAAAATATAAATATGCTAATTTGTATATATATTGAATAGATTGTCCCTACTAAAATATATACCACTTATCATAATAATTACTCAGTTATTAATGAAATCATAATTAATATTTTTCTCATAATTCTACAAGCCATATCTATGAGATTCAAGTCCATTCTTGATAATCGTGTAAAAAGACCAAAGCTTAGTTACATTTGATACAATAATGCTTGAGTTATGAGCCCCACAAATTTGGTTGCAGATTGACAGACACAGACTACACTCACATAGACTGACAGTGATGACATTGGCTTCTCTGTGTGCCTTGGGAACAGGAGGACCAAAAAGCTAGAAAAAGTTTGTTGATGACACTTTATAGACTAAACATTAACTTTCTGAAACATTACCTGCATGTATTGTCGTGCAGAATCAATCATTATCTTTTTATTGCCAGAGCTGTGAAAGAAAAATGCACAAAACAAAGAAAAGCTGACACAATTGCTAATTTGCAAGTAATACACAGTGTTCTGTAATGTTAATTTGTAGAATGATGAGTAAATCTCAAAACTACAACTCAAGTGATGTAAGCTGTGAAATCCCTTTGGTAAACACATTGGGGTGGGGGCACGAAACCGATGCAGTGCCGTTTTATCCCTTGCCAATATTTTCCCAGACTCGAGTATGTTAAGGCACGGCCTCCGCAAGGGCGCCCTCTATCGACAAGTGCGTTTCGGTTTTACTGGCTAAATCGGCACATCCTTCCGTATTAGTCAAACTTTGTATATGTATTTTATAAAAAACGACTCTGAAAATAGTATTATGTTGATAAAATCCCCGAAATAATAATTAATTTCACTAAATAACGGTATTTTTGGTTCCAAAATGGTATTGTCTGTTTGAGCACAGAATCAAGCCAGTAGACTCCCCCATATCCTGAAAATAACCACACTGTCCGCGTTGACCCCACTTTCCATCACTAGTGCGACCTATACTGTAAGAAATTTCGCCCTTGTATTAATGACTCGCCACAAAATATCAGCTGACCCTTGACGGACGACCTCCAGTACGAGCGTAATTGGGGTCAAACTGTGCGTGCACTTGCTTTCTGGGATAAAGGATCGCTAGCATGATATTGACAAACATGTCAATATAATATTCAAATCAGAGATTTAAAAAAATAACAAGCTTAACGGCTGGATTTTGGCATCTTTCTTGTCGTAATTTGGGACTCTAGCCGGCCCGGGGAATCCCTATGCAGGCCCCTGGGGAAGCCCATCCAGGGACCACATACAATGCTTTATGGGTAGAGACAGCTGACTGTATCCTAGTAACGAGGCGGTCGTGTCCATTTCAGCACGCATTCAGCGATCGCGTCGGTGCGAGAGCAGTTCTGGAGATCGATAAAATACTCAACCTCGCTTTTGTTTCTGACGTTTTTTTTGTACATGTCGTGAGTAGTGACAACCAGTTGTTGCAAAACACCCCTGTCTGTCCTTGATGAATGATGGCGAAAACAAGTGGTGGGCCACATCAGGGATCAACATGTGCTGATATCAGTGATATGGCGGCAACCCCGGGCGGCAACCATGATGGCGTAGCCACAATATCCTTCGTCAAACTGCGTTCATTTCGATATGTATAAGTCTTCGTTGGCTCTTGATATGCTAAAGACCGAAACGGTGAAGTTGGCTGACATAAATAGCCGTTCCAAATCTCCCGTTTGGGTCTTTTGCCCACATGAGCTGAAGCCTCGAAGGCTACACTCGCGAGTACTTGCACACCATACAAGTCAAGCTGAGCGCGGGCGCTCAGGGAAACATGAATATTTATTAGCGCAAATTTGCATATTCATAAGAAATTTCTCGAGCCTCGCCTTAACGTACTTGAGCACACATGTCAGGGCTCGAAATAAACTTTTTTACCTGGTAGTCCACTTGGGCTCCATTATCTGAAGTTGGCAGCCCAGTGACAATGGCTGATAGCCCATGCACGTTTTAGTTTTGGGGATATTGTTTTTCATTAACTTGACAAGAAAAAGCAATTTTTCAAGATTCTGCCCATGAAGTGAATTTTCTAGTCATTTGATGTGAACACTTGCACTCCTAATACCCAAAGGAAACAGGTAAAAGCCCCCCCCCCCCCCCCACCCCAATGTTCTGGTCTTTGACATTCAGCAAAAGTGATGCAGCGAAGCAGTTTTCTTTCCCCCCCCCCCCCCTTTTTATTCTTAACGATGCCGGTTTGACACTATTGATGCAACAGTTATTGTCTTTTATCACTGGCTGCATAATACTTCCTTTTTTTCTTTTTAGCAGTTTTGGACATGCAAACAGGGATATCAAGGATAGCTGTACAGATTAGTATGTAACCCCAAAAAATGCCATGACACGCAGGTTCTAAATGGTGCACACCGTGACCAGAAATGATTTATTTTTGGCCTAATGGACAACAGTGATACTCAAAAGTTTGGTGACCTATTGAAAACTCGTTTCATTCTCAGACTTCCATGTAAATCTTAATAGTCGTCATGACAATAACCATGACCTTCCCAGCATGTTGAGACTAGACATATTGTAGCAGTGCTAAAAATAGACCATGGGCTTTCTGTAGGGAGGAGGCATATTGTCCGTGATTGATACATAATGATCTGAATGCAATGAAAATGTGTTTTCAATGGCCATAACTTCCTGTGCCTGTCATCCCCCCCCAAGTACATAAGTTGAGATACTGAAACTTTGTTGCAAAGTTCTACGGCACAGTCGTCTTTATAATTTGCATAACAAAGTCATAGTCTGGCCTTACTGTGTCAAACTGGATTTGACTGCAATTTAGCTCGTCCAAAAGTGATGATCGGACATGGCACGCCAAGTACTGACTGAATTTTATGTCCCGGTCTTTGGTAGTCCGTGTGGGCTACCATTTCACGGATTTTGATAGCCCTAGGGTAAAGTTGGTAGTCTGTGGATGCAGGACTACCCCTAATTTTGAACTCCGCATGTGGATGATCCAACTTGGTTTCTACTCAATAAAACATCTCAGGTATATATATACTACAAGAACCTGGAGCCACTTTCTGCATTTATTTTCCTGTACGGTATATGTTTTTCTGTTGCATCTCATTATAACTTGGGGTGTCTTATAGGTTGTACATATATTTAACTCTTTCATACTTGATGTAAAAAAATATCAAATTTAATGGTACTTGGAATGTGCAGCTTTGGAAAGTTAGGCATTTTATAATATCTGTTATATTGATGGCTTTAGAAGTAAGTTTCTGTCATGTTTGAACTTGCAGGCATTAAAAACATTGTGCATTTTTTTGTATCTTGTTACCCCCCCCCCCAACATATGTCTGGTCCCCATCAAAGGGTATTTTTCAAATACTATTTCCCTAGGGAAATAGTTTTTGCCCATATTTGGAAAAGTACTCTGTCACGTGACCGTAAACCCCGGGGGGGGGGGGTAACTCCCATAGATGGCTATACGGGGAGGGTCCGCGCGAAAGGGGTCGTTTTTTTGTGCTGTTTGGTATCAGAAAGGGTATACTTTTCACGAGGTGTTGGTATGAGAAAGGGTCCGGTTTTAAACACAAACTGACATTTGTTAAAACATAGGGCCAAAGTCCCTGAAGCTACTATAGACATGGATACAAAATTAAGTATTTCCTGACTGTATGAAATTATCTCACTAAGGTCATCCTTGGGACCTGTAAACCAAATATTAAAGCTGTCTGACCAGCGGTTTTGAAAAAAGAAGCGACTCAACAGTTGACAGAGCTCTGCTGCGTTATGTAGAGAATAACCTTTTGTGACACATGTATTGATGAAGAAGGTCACTGGATATCTTTGATAGCTCATTTCAGGATGGCCTCACCAAAAATGGAAAAAAAAATTCCGTAAAAATGCAGATTTGCATATTTCATCACAATTTGAACAAATCTAAGTTGGGTTATCGCTAGGGACCTGTATACCAAATAACAAAGCTGTCTGACCAGTGGTTATGAAGAAGGAGATTTTTTACCAAAATCGCCTTTTTTTGGTGCTAATTTGAATATTTTCAACAATATCAAAAAATTAATAAAAATAGTTTCTTAAAATCATATATTTTATCCACACAGTAAGTACTGCAGTTGTCAAGATATTTGAGTGGACGGACGCCTAACAAATGGACATACATACATACATACATATATACATACATACATACAGACTGACGGTGCACGCCGGACGGATACCCATTGCAATAGCTTTTATAGACTATATTAGTCTATATTTGCAACCAAACAAGATTAATTACATTCTAATTAAAGTAAACAAGACTTGCTTAAATCAAGATTTACATCATAAAAAACAGCATATATGTATCTGTCAGGTTATAAAGAATCTTGAGCTGGTTATCTTTATCAGTATTTCCATTCTATTAACCAAGCACATTTTGACTTTCAAATTAACATTGTAAGTAAGTTCTGTTGAATAAGTTGAGACTGTGCGTACTCAGAGAAAGCACACTGAAGAGACAAATGTTTGAAACTTAAGAAGTTCAAGGTCATCAAAAGCATTAATAAGGAATCATGTTACACTTTCATTGCACTGTTTACACAGATTGCATAATTGCTATAAATAGCACATGAGGAATCTTACAGCCCAGCTTTACCATAAAAACCCTATCACTTTGACCACTCTTTTAATTGACCACTCTATTTTTTTCCTCAAAGAGTAATTTTATTTTATCCTTACCAAATCAACCGTAAATGGAAATTAGAACTTTCTCTATCTCTATTTATTTGACCACCCTATCATGACAAACTATTATGAGCAATTTCTTTTATAACATACAAGGCACAATAAATGACGGTTCAGAATATGTCATAATCCTCCAAGATGGTAAGCATTTCACTATGAACTGTCAAAGAAAGTTGAACTTTCTGATAATACTACACTAAATTATTTTGGCTTTGATGATTTCCAATCTAATTCAATTATTTAAAATCATATTAATTATTTTTTTCTGGGTGAATTGATAGGGTTTATACAGTACAAGAATTACATACAATGTAAGTCAAATTTTGACCAAAAATGACAAAAAAATTCCTTAAAAATACACCTTTGCATATTTCATCACAATTTTAACAAATCTAAGTTGGGTTATCCCGCGGGACCCGTATACCAAATAACAAAGCTGTCTGACCAGCGGTTATGAAGAAGAAGATTTTTTACCAAAAACGCCTTTTTTGGCATTAATTTGCCTATTTTCAACAATATCAAAAAATTAAAAAAAACAGTTTCTCAAAATCATATTTTTCATCTACACAACAAATATCAAATCAGTAAGTACTGCGGTTCTCAAGATATTTGAGTGGACGGACGCCTCACAAACGGACATACATACATACATACATACATACATACAGACTGACGCCGGACGCCGGACGGATACCCATCCCAATAGCTGCTATAGACTATAGTCTATAGTAGCTAAAAATCATGCTGTCAACACTGGAAACCCATGTATCTACATCCCAGATCTACCATCAATATTTCCGATCTGTCGGTTTGACTGTTGGTACCCCTGGTACGCAAGGCGAGTGAGTCGTATCTGTATACATATGGTATTGTATGGTATCAGATAGGGCGCCGTAAAATAAATTCTTTGTTTGCCGTCCGCGTGCGGGTAGGTTTTTGGACGAAATATGAAAAACAAACACAGATCGTATGCTCGAAAATACGACGCGTTGTGTCCTTCCTTTGTTGGCAATGACGCAGCAACTTACTCAAATGTCTCAAAAACGCAAATGTCGTACGATCGTTTCGATACAAATCAGATTACCTATCACAAAGGGGTACATCAACCGCTGTACGTAAAGTGTACATGTGCACCTCCGGTTGTAGTGGACTGCAGTATACCGTAAGTGAAGATCGATCGACCGTTTCACAAGTTATTTCTCCTCAAAGTTTCCAAATCGGCGGAAGTGCGCTGTATTGGCTTGGTCTCCATACAAGACGGATCGAAAACAATTCTTGACTGGTTTAGCTTCGAATAAGGAATGGAACTGAATTTCCATCAGCTTCTGCGCGATCCGCGATTGATCACGAGGGGGCAAGCAGCCCGGTGGTGGGGCAAGCAGTTACCGCCGGTGAAATGTTCGTTGTTGAATGCTTCAAATAGTTCGTACGCAGTATAAGTTGCTTTCACTTTGAACACTGTTTTTGTGCTAAAAACGATGTGGTCATTTTATAAGTCCGGATTAGAATTCAGTTTTCAAAAATAGTAATGGCCATTCAGCATTGCTGTCTTGACAAACAGAATATTCAGCATTTTAGTATGCAATAGCGCTGATCACTTAACGTCATTTTTCTTTCATTAATGTGCAAAAATTTGTCTGCATTTTCGGCAAGAACGATGAAATCAAAACCTGCTAGCGTCATAATGCATACAGAAAATCACACTAATTCATATGAATTTATGGCTCAGACTATAAGTTGCAACAACGACCTTGACCGCCCATGCAGTAACACAATTTGTCCGATTTTCAGGCAGCGGTGTTCGAAGTCGCGCGCGCAGCTATATATAGTAACAAACCTGACACCGAGATCAGCACTATTAGAATTCGGGTAAAAGACTAGTTGATACACAAAATTCAGATTAAATAGCCTTTAAAGTTACAGCTAATGGAGCATTTAACTCAACAGAAACAGTGCTCAGGACTTGTATTTATTTGACACTTAAAAAGGAGGATTTGTACTCGAGGCTGTTATGATTTGCTCAGCTACCCACTCTTCTTACTGCAAATTTTCTAATTGTATGCACAGTCCCTCTATCCACTATGGATAGAGGGACTGTGTTGTATGGAAGAGACAGTAGTTTCACCTTTTACCGAGATGTTTAGCATTTGTTTTCTGAGTGACATCTATACTTTGTTATACTCAGTAACTTTTGCAGTTTAATATGTGGAATGTTCACGTTTTGCAAGAACACCTTTTTGTTGTAAGCTTACCCCAACATTTCGAAATAGTGTTTCGTTGGTACTATATAGACTTTACTTCTCGGTAGACAAGCTTGACAGGTGCCGTCCAAGCTACGCTTCTCCAATTGTCTAAATGCCCTGGACTACTCTTTGGTCGTTGTGTCCTCCTGCCCTGTCTGTTGTATTTTTCTCTCTTGTCCTTTCCCGTATTATTTTAGAATGGGATTTTAAACTAAGTTTAAAGCTTGGTTTTGATCATTGTAGATATAAATTAAAGATAAAAATATACGTCCAATCGTAAACATCAATACAGGTCTCAATCTTAAATTTACGTGTTATAATTAATATACAAATGTCACTTAGAAACGTTGCAAAATTGAAATCATTACGTGAAATTCTTAGGTTCCTTCATTAGGTGTTAATTCAAATATATTTTGTTTTCTTCAAAACTTTGTAAACATCCTCGTATACGTAAGTTGCATTGTCGCAAATATGCTTTTTATTCATATTTGAGATCTTGTTATTTTAATTAATAGTTTTACTGGCACCTATGACCACCCAGACTGAGTGCATAAATCTCCGTCAGAGACAATCTGTAGATCTTCGTAACACAACCAGTTGATTACTATCACACTGTACATGTTGTACATTATGTTCTGGTATAGTGTTTATTGCCATTGTTTATTATGGAATTTTTGTTCAGACTCAGAGTCACCTAACTCTAAGTATGCTTGTTGTATTTACACAAGTATAACCTTTGTTTCCACGCATTGTTTTCAGCGTGCTAATGAAGAGCATAAGAAACACTGCATTGTAAATGTAACAGATGATTTTTTCATACTTGTGACCCATAAACCGATGGAAAAGTTAGAGTTTATGCGATTGATCTGTGTTGTGTTTTTTTTTCTGTGTTTGTTTTTTTTGCTGGCTGGCTGGTAGGTTTTTCAAAAATCCAAGGACGGCAAACAAAGAATTTTATTAACACGGCCTAGCTGTGGAAACGCAGCTATTGTTGGCGGGGTAGCGTGAGTTGCTATGCGGGTCAAAGGTCAACCCCGCCACTCACATAGCAACTCACGCTACCCAGCCAAGAGATAGCTGCATTTCCACAACTAGGTATCAGAAAGGGTAGGTTTTTTTGCTCAAAACTGGTATCACAACAGTTTGGGTTTCCATGTTCGTGCAGAGCCCCCCCGTACTATTAGCCATGGAGTTACCCCCCCCGGGCCGTAAACATAGTGTCATCTGCAGCTTTGAAACAATGGTGGGTTGACTAGTAATCACCTTTTACCTGGTCATGAGGGCTGTAGCACCTGTTTATTAACCTGAGGGACCTTGCGTTACCAGAAACACATTGCTATTCCCCAGGGCCGTAGGCTGAGGGGTATAGTGATGTGTTTCTGGTAACGCACAGCCACATGGGGTAATAAATGGGTGCTATAGCCTGAATGAAGAGCAGGTTATAGGTGCCACACGCTAACGTTGTACCGTATTATGTTACGGTTTTTAAAGGTATACAGTCACCTGTAATCTAAGTATGCCCATATATGGTCAAAGGGGTGTTCCTTGGTATTCAAAATGCCCATGTGAGGGTGCTGTTTTTAAAAAGCTATCGCCAACTTAAAATATGTGATTTGTTAGATTTTCTATATCCATGGTAATTGTGGTAAAATTGGAACGGGTGACAGTATACCTTTCATGTGTTTTGATATAATACACCGCAACAATCCATCGTGACAAGTTTACTTGGCGATTTCTGAACAGCAGTAACAGTAATACCACTTTCTTCCGAAAAATATTCTAAGCATTTTTAGCAACATCCTTGGTTGCACTTGAATCTTTTTTGTCGATGAGCTGTTCAAGTTCCTACGCTGTTGGAACAGAAAATCTTGCAACTAAGGAAGTTGCTAGGTATGCTGCGGATATTTTTGTGAAAAATTGGTACTACTGTTACCGCTGTTGAGATATCGCCAAGTAAGGCTGCGTTCACAAATAACGATTAGGGGGGGGGGGGGGCTGGAGGAATCTCGATTGAAATCTTATTTTTTTTCAGATCCCCCCCCAAGTACCCTAAAAAATTTTCAAATGCCCCCCCTCTATATGGTCAAAATTTTTCAAGTCCCCCCCCCCCCCAACTATCACAGGCCCGCATATTTGTAAAGGATGTGAGCGCAGAACAAATAAACATGTATTGCGCCGTTCTGCTCAAAGGTGTTCAACACTACCTGTATTAGCACTTTGTATAGTCATATTCCCAAGGCAAGTTCTTTAAATGCATCAGTGAATTTTTTAGATTTATTGGTCTAAAAGCCAACTTGAGTTAACCCAACTCTGGCCAGGTCAATTGCTCCTGTTGAAGAGCACACAAAATGCAATCATGAGAGAGTAGGAAAATTGTGAATTCTGGCTAATTGCCATATTGCACAGTGACCTACCAAAAATTCAAAAATTTCTATGTTTTCTTCCATGTGTTGCTCTCTGGCCTGATCTTGTGTACAAGTGAGTTTCACTGTCATGAGTATCATTTGACCAAAACTCTTCTTCAACTACCATGTACACCAGAGTCAGAGCTGTCTCTGTCACTGTTCAGGTATGCAGTGACAGTGACACTACCCGTAGGCAGTAGCTGTATTAACTTTGATAATTTTGGCAATATTTTTATTCAGTTTTACAACTGCGTTCTTGTTCTACTCACTACAGCATGTTGAATTGTCCAGTATTCAGCTTACTATCACAGTGTATGTGTACCATGCATTTGTATCACTGACAACTGACTGTCAGTCTGGACTCCAATTAAATTATCACCAAATGCATATTTATATTTATATATACAGGCTTTGTCGACAAACTAAATATGGTGTGTTTGAGCATGCTGTAGGGAGATAGCAAGAAACTCTAGTTGTCATATTGCATAGAAATATTGCAGAAATCATTAATTAAGTTGCAGCTTCTGCCCTTTTACGGGGCTCAAGTTTGTTTTTTTACGACAAATCACACGTTTAGATTTTTCGAGATAAAAGTCATGAAATGTGACAGAATGGTTCTAGATTTTGTTAAATTATTACTAACATTACAACATTTTGATGACATAAATGGTATTCATTTTTCATTGAATTACCTACAAAAACTTGGAATTGGAAAATGTAAAACTCAAAAGGGACCCAAAAATTTTCAAGTCCCCCCCCTACAGGTAGAGCAAAATTTCAAGTCCCCCCCCCTCCACTACCCCAAAATTTTCGAATCCCCCCCTGAATTCCTCCAGCCCCCCCTAACCGTTTTTTTGTGAACGCAGCCTAAACTTGTCACAATGGATAGTTGCAAAGCATATTATAATAAACAATAACATAAAACAACACGAGCATGTAGTGTGTTATAAAACACCTGTAATCTGGTCTCTTTCGGGCTATAGCACCCGTTTATTACCGCCCCTCGTCGGGCCGGGTAATAGACGGGCGCTATAGCCCTCGTGATCTGTTAATAGGTGTTTACTCTTGAAGCTGATGCTGCGCTCAGTATATGTTACCTTTCCAATAAACAGGCAGCCGTCCTACACTTTTCTTCACACCTGTGTAAGAAGGTAACATTGGCCCCGGTGATGCTCTTTTGTTTGCACATGGTGAGTAAATTGCTTATCTTCGATGAGAGAAACGTCTGTCTTATGCCAGTGTCTTCGTTTATAGCAGCCCCCGTAGCAGCCATTTCATACCACCTTCGTATAAGTGCCTGCTGTATCAATCAAAAATTGATATATGCCTTCACTTAAAGACGCCCCTCGAGTACGTACATGTAAAGCGGATTACTAAGTCTTTATCAGTGACCCGCGATAGCTGTAAATGTCTCTATGAACGTACCCTTTCATGCCCTTTGCTTCGACAGTATTGGCATGAGCTAAAAAAGGAGCTCCATGAGTATATAGTGACTGTCGTCCAAATAGTACAGTACTGAACTACCCGTACCAGTACATGACCCCGGAAGTGTGTGCTGATTGGCTTAGAATGTGTCCCGTTAACAGTTAGTTACACAGGCTGCGACCACAGTCACTCGTGAGCTATTCAGCTCTGGGACTATTCGCCCCATAGACGTGTGTACATAAGCAGCATATGTACACACGTCTATGGGGCGCATAGTCCAAGAGCGGAATAGATCACAGGGGACAGTGCTGCGACCGACCAGAGGCATGGCACTGCTGCTGTCACAGGTGTGATGTTTACTGGGTAGTTTGTATAAGTGTAGTTTATGCTACGTTCCGACGTTCTCTTCTGTAGCCTAACGTCGGAACGTAGCATAAACTACATCACGCCCAGCGCCTGTGACTGCTGTAGTTTAGGCCTATAGCGTTTCACTACGGCGGTGCCTGTGGCTGCGACACGGTGGAGTGAACGTGGCTGCTATAACGAACGCTACACAGTAACCTACATCATGAAGTGACCCTCGACGTGTATTGTTATATGTTATAATGAATACAATAGCTATTGGTCTGCGAAACGATCATAAATGTCATTTGATCTGACCGCAGCGCGGAGATATGTCGAGCATTCCTAAGGGAGTGTTCAAAATTTACTCCCAGGGGGTCCCAAGGATTGGGGGGACCACCCATTTCCCCCTAAGAAAAATTAGGGGGGTTACCACAACAAATTTCCCTCAAAGGTGGGGGACTACACGATAATTATTGCCAATTTGACCCTTTCAAATAAAACAATAGGAATGGTAGATAAACATCTTTATTTTTTATTTTAAAACCGAGGTCATTCATTTTTCTTCTAAATTTACAGGTGTAGGTCCGGTTCCTCGTTGTGATATTAGAATAGGTGATGTCAGTGTTCACCCATCTGACACTGTTCGCAATCTTGGTGTCACGATGGACTCTAGTGGCAGTATGTCAGCACATGTTGTCAATGCCACGGTGTGTAAATCGGCCTCTCATGCTCTTCGGAAGATTGGTAAAATCCGTAATATACTTGATCAGCCTTCAACTGAGAAACTCATTCATGCTTTTATCACAACTCGCCTGGATTATTGCAACAGTTTACTTTTCGGCCTCCCTTCATTTGAAATACGCAAACTGCAAACAATTCAAAATTCGGCAGCTCGACTTGTTACCAAGAAGAGAAAATGTGATCACATTACTCCCATTCTTCGTGACCTTCACTGGCTCCCTGTTGAACAACGTATCCAATTTAAAATTTTTTGTATTACTTTCAAAGTTCTCTGTAGTCATGTACCATCTTACCTTCATGAGCTTTTGATTAGACGTACATTGCGTTCATTTTCAAATGGGGAAATTAAGTTACACCAACCCATCGTCCGCACAGCTTACTATGGTGATAGGGCGTTTTCAATATGTGCGCCTCGTCTGTTGAATTCTTTGCCGTCGCACCTTCGTGCATCTCAGTCACTCGATAATTTTAAAGTCGGGTTAAAAACTTACCTTTTTAAGTCATTTTATACCTGAGTTTTATTTGTTGATCTATTTTAACCATTTCTTTAGTTTTACCAGCTGTTACTTTTATTGAACATTTAAAATTTACTGTTTTTATTTGTCACTTATTCCTTTGTTTTTAATGTAAAGCGCATTGAGATATTTAAATATGTAATGCGCTATATAAGAAATAAAGACTATGATTATGATTGATTATTTCATTACACTTCTACAATTTACAACCTGGTTTGTTCATTTAGCCCTCCCAAAAGTGTGCCACTTGCAGTCCCTGCAAAACATGCTCATGGCCACTTAATTGAAACTCTGAAACAAATTTTGTATCACTAATTAATTGACCACTGAATTGTTCCCATAAAGTGTGATAAACTTGTCAGACTGTGTGTAAGTGTGTATTATCATATACCTACATTCACGTGCCTGTGTAAAGCTATGGGAGAAAGCGCCCTCAGATCCGTGCAATTTTTTACGTATCACGCCCCGGCCCGGTGCCCAAATATGGGCAATCGCGTGCATCTCTAAACTACCTCGATTCTGGTTACTACGCTCGTTGCTATCCGCAAACGTTCCATTCGTACACAAAGCCAGCGCGAGATCAGGAAAACGTCTGCTCTCTCAGATCGTGTAGCAGCGCAGGTGACATCGGCTTTTATTTCTAAATTCTTGTGAAATCCTGTGTGTATTACGTGCGTGCCCGTTCAGTATAAATTACAAAAAATTGACATCACGCTTTTGTCCATCTTCGCTTGCCAAGGTCTCCGCTACGGGCAGCTGGATGCTTCCCGAAATCAGACCTTGGCTGATAGACCCCCTAGATCGTGTTTTTTAAAGCGCCACCACACGACTGTATGTGACCAGTAAATAGCCAATCAGATATCGGTTACTACGAATGTTTTAGTATAGGTCTTTTCCCACTTTTTTTTTTTGGTGTTACATGTACAAGTATTCGTGGTCACTGTTTACATTTCATGCTACTGAAATCTACTGCTGAAATAACTGATGTATTCAAAACGTCAAAACAAAGGCCCAGCCGCCAGCTCGTCTTACTGCAAGATATTCCCAGCTGTCGCTCATCAACCCGCCACACTCAAAAGATCGTGGCGCGAAATAGAAATGTTCTGCCCACCGAAGCAAATCTGTTAAACCACTCCTCCAATTTTGACCTCAAAAATTCACGATAAACCCATTACTCAGACGTTGTTCAGACATTTTGGTCCTGTCAACTGGCGCGACCTGCAGTTATTCTGTTGTTCATATTTTGGGAAAATTGTAAAAATTGTGAGACGATGAACAGGATTTACCAGAACAGAACATCGACACGCCGCGGGAGAAAAAACTAGAAGCATAGCTCGAAAACATTGACTAGGACTTTGTGAAATATGCAAGAACTGGAAATCAAAGAACCGGATTTTGTTTTGGTGTTGTTCAGAAAAAAATCACTTATTCATCACAGTAAGGGGTGGACCATTTGATATCCTGGGGGGGGGGAGCTTGGAAGATTTGTGGAGAGCCATTATTTTTTTTTCCACGTGCTTCACCATGAATTATTTTTTTTCTACAGGGCATATGCTGGCAACTTTTTTTTTCACTTTCCTTCTTCGAGATATTTTTTTTTTTTACCAAATTTCGGTGCAATGTTTGTTTACTTGGTTTTTCACACACAGTAACAAGATGCTGTTCTATCGCACACGGACTATATTCAAGAAACTAAATAAAGATATATAAATACATGTACATTTTTGATTCACTTTACAAATTTCACTTTACAAAAACATATTTGTAAAATCATGTACATTTATGGCATTTACTTGTCAGTGTTGTCCTTACATTGAAAGTAGCTGGGTAATTCAAGAAAGTAGACGGGTGGGACTGCGAGGGAGCGAAGCGACTGAGCGGCGAGTGAGCGTAGCGAACGAGGGGGGAGAGTGCGAGAGGGGGGTGTCCCCCCTCTCGCAAGGCGAAAAATGAAATTTTGGAGTGGAAATGGTTTTCTCTGGTGGCATCTGAGGTGACATTTACAGACTGAAACAGTACTTTTGTTGTGTGTCTTAGACGTTGCTCACATACAACAAAACAAACAAACATGATTTTGTTTTGTTTGTATTATTTATGACACACTTATGGTTTTATTTGGGTCTAACCATAAATTACGGAGGTGTTCCGAACTTTTCATAACGTGTAATAACACAAAAATCGTTGCGAGGGATGTCGTCAATTACTTGGGAGCTGATTTAGATCAAACATTATCAGGTGAGAGTATGGCCTGGCAAGTGATTCACACGGCAAATTCCAGATTGAAATTTCTCTACCGTAAACGTCATTGTTTGGAAACTAATTTAAGAAAACTCTTGTCAAATGCCTTGATAAATTGTTTGTTTGATTATGCCAGTGCCTATTGGTACCTTGGGCTGAAAACATACACGAAACATCGGTTACAAACAACACAAAATAAAATTATTCGATTTGTCCTGGGGTTGCATCCGCGAAAACATATTGATGCTTCTCACTACAAAAAATTGGGGTGGCTCCCTGTGGACAAAAGAATTGATTATTTAAAGTCAAATCTGATGCATAAAATTATTCATGGGAAAGGCCCTTCTTATCTCTCATCCATTGTGGTGATGAAAAGCAACGTTCACAATTATAACATTCGCCATGGTGACCTCTCTATTTATATTCCATTCGGTGCGAAATTCGCTCAAACTGGTTTTCACTATTCTGCCTCGAATTTATGGAATCAATTACCATGTAATATACGGCTGACTTCATCAAACAATGTTTTTAAACGCTTGTTGAAGAGAAATTTTTATAGTGTCCTTGACCTTTAGATTGATTTTGTATATCCATTTTTACCTTGTATGTTTACAATTGGATGTTTGTCATTACCGATCTTTTGTCGTTGTTGTTTGTGTGTCAGCAGGATTATCTTTTTATTCGACTGTTTTCCGCATATTGTCTTGTCACTTAATTTTGAATTCTTTGTCATCTTTTATATTTATATTTCTTGTGTAGTCTTCTTTTCATGGACCACAGTGGAAATAAGTCTTCGGACTTTTCTGTGCTATCCATGCACAAATAACTGCGTTGTCTCCTTTGGTGTTGTAAATTGTTATATTCTGTACTATTTTCTTATTAATTTGGTTATTTGTGCTAAATAAATAAATAAAAAATAAATAAAATAAAAAAAATTTGCAGTGAAGATGTAACATTTTATCTTAAATCACCTGCTGTCTGCTCATTTCATTGCCCATTTCCCATTCTTCATTACCACATAGTAGTTTCCCCAAAACCATCAAACTCATTCAATTCTAATCAAAACACATTTGTTTTTGTTAAGGAAAACATTGGTAAGATAATTCACTATAACAGTGTTCGCATTTACGAATAAAACATGCGTATATAGAAAACTCATAACAATGAAAATATGTGTAGAGAGTCGATCCAATGCGTAATAATATTACGCATTGGATTGAGTCTCTACGCATTTTTTCATTGTTGTGAGTTTTCTATACGCAAACGATAATAGTAAAATGTTTGCAGGCTGTCTCTCTTCTTGTGGTATTCTGACAAAATCAATACATTCAGATTTACACATTTCTGGAAAACACTGGTGAGCAATTTCAATTTCAGCATACTTCCTCTAATCAGAAGGTCATGTATACTGTACAATTGTTCATATTCAGTTATTGTTCCTCAACCTTGAAATGGTTTATGCTTTATAAAACTCCAGAGCTACTGCTTGATTTTTATCGATGCTGCAGTGTGCATCGAACAATTGCCAAGATTTTTTTTCCCAGTCACAATGGTCCATAATTGTTTTTCCATCAGCCACTTAAAGCCAGATTTTTTTTTTCGAGCAACTTCACCTGGCATCTTTTTTTTCCCCCAAATCTTCCAAGCCCCCCCAGGATATCAAATGGTCCACCCCTAAGCAATATAGGCCTACTCATCGGTGACTTTCATAGACTACAAGCGTCAGTTTTTTCAAAGTCATCTTCTGCACTATCGCCATATTCGTCGATTTTTTTTCTTTGAGAGATATCTAACGCTTCACACGATACAAAGCGTTGCCATACATTTCGTAACCCACGATCACTGAAACGAAACTTTTCGCCACCTCTCTGAATGGGTGGCGCCTATCGACACGATCATCGTGTGAATAGACCAAAAAAAAATGCTTACCGACACGATGATCGTGTGGATAACGTGGTTTTTCTTACCTATCCACACGATGGTCGTGTCAATAAGCGTGTCTTTTTTACTTATTCACACGATGATCGTGTCTATAAGACGCATTTTCCGCTTATTTGCACGATGATCGTGCAAATAAACAGTTTTCTTACTTATTTGCACGATGATCGTGTCTATAAGACGCATTTTCCGCTTATTTGCACAATGATCGTGCAAATACGCAGTTTTTCTTACTTATTTGCACGATGATCGTGTCTATAAGACGCATTTTCCGCTTATTTACACGATGATCGTGCAAATAAGCGGGAAATGCTTCTTAAAGACACGATCATCGTTTTGATAAAGAACAACACATACTGACACGATCATCGTGTAGATAAGAAAAACAAACGGATAATCCACACGATGATCGTGTCTATAAGAAACATTTTCCGCTTATTTGCACGATCATCGTGCAAATAAGCGGTTTTTCTTACTTATTTGCACGATCATCGTGCAAATAAGCGGTTTTTCTTACTTATTTGCACGATTATCGTGTCTATAAGAAGTATTTTCTGCTTATTTGCACGATGATCGTGTATATAAGAAGCATTTTCTGCTTATTTGCACGATGATCGTGTCTATAACAAGCATTTTCCGCTTATTTGCACGATCATCGTGTCTATAAGAAGCATTTTCTGCTTATTTGCACGATGATCGTGTCTATAACAAGCATTTTCCGCTTATTTGCACGATGATCGTGTATATAAGAAGCATTTTCTGCTTATCTGCACGATCATCGTGTCTATAACAAGCATTTTCCGCTTATTTGCACGATCATCGTGTCTATAAGAAGCATTTTCTGCTTATTTGCACGATGATCGTGTATATAAGAAGCATTTTCTGCTTATCTGCACGATGATCGTGTCTATAACACGCATTTTCCGCTTAATTGCACGATCATCAAAACATCAAACCAAACACAGCAAATAACCGTAATGTTAATGCCTCATCGGGCAAGCAAATGTATTTTGACAATCTGTATCGGCGGAAATGTCGTCCTTATAGCCAAAGGCACGGTGCTTTGTAATTTTAAAGTTGTGAATCTCCATCAAAGGCCATCATGGGTTTCCTTTCTTACTAATATAGGTATGAAGATTGAGTTTATGAAATGTCATGGGTTTGCGTCATTAAAATGAAATAAATATGCTGCCCTATTAATGTATTCCGCATGGCTGTTGATATATGATTGAAGTTGCGACTATAAGTCTTTGCCAAACAATCAACGGTTGTAACAAAAATTTATAAATAAATAGTTATCATTTTATTTACACACTATCTAAGAAGGGTAATTTCATTAACAAACTAATTTTAATCAGAGTCCTAAAAGTATGCATCATCAATAGCAAATCGTCTGAGCAAAATGTCCAGTACATACAAGAAGAAGGCAAAAAACATAGAGAACATATATATGTTTCTTAAAAACATATGGAAGTTTGCGGTCTGGTCATGGAGTTCAGAAGGTTTACTAGGGTGACGATGTCCGCGACTCAATGGCGACTCTATCCCTACAGCCTGCAACCCCCTAAAATACACATAAATAATCTAAAATGCAAAACAAAATACGCATGACATTTCAAACTTGACGGCCACCTTTTGTCTTGGAAATGTCGCAAACGAGTAATGGTGAGTTCCATATATCGGCTGTGTCGTGGCTGTGTGTACCAGTATGGCGCTTTGCTTGCGGGGTTTGTTAGTTTAACTCAAATTACTGGCAGTGGATCGGCGGAGATTGTCAAATGCGATGAATTTAGCGAGAAAAGGAGAAAAAATGGGAAAGGATTTTAAGAGAGAGGAGAAGAAAATTACAAAGTAACTGACAGAAAATAAAAAGGGAGAATAATCTAGAAGTAGCGCCCGAGATTCGAACATATGTCGACTGGAGCGAGGCTTCCCTCATATTCTATAAGAGCTCGGCGTTCACCATGCGCCACCGAGCGACCGATATTCATAAGGTGGAATTAAGCAATATAAATAAAAGAAATATTGTTGTCTCTTTCAAGCTGCTATTTTGTTTGTTATGTTCTATAATTCAATTTTTGGCAGTTTGAGCCTCGAAAACGTGACATATTGAGATTGCGAACACCAGGATTTCATTGGTGGTTTACAGGCGATTGGATTTCAGCAAGCGATGCATGACAGTCAATGGTTCTACTCCGGAATAAAAAAGACGCGATGTGTTCTACAGACTCAGTACGCCCAAATAATCACGTGATGCCGGTACAAACAAGCCCACATGTGTACTAACGCGTATGGAAATACACGTACGTCTATGCGCGTTTGTATGGAAGACCGGTCACGACATGCGACATGCGACCTGCGACTTCAAAACTGCGGCCTGCGTCCTGCGAGTTTGAAACATACGACCTGCGACTTCGGCATTTAGACCAAGGTGTAGGCCTAACCTGCGACTTCACAACAGCGACCTGCGTCCTGCGTGTTTGTCAAACTGCGATATCAGTCTTGATTTGTTCGCACCATTGCTCTGAACACGAGCCTGAAAAACACGAGGGACACCATTGCACTATATTAAAACAGCCGGTTTACCGCATTCTCGCGACCAGAGCATTATTTTCGCACCGCTGGCCTACGCAAAAATCGGCCAGCGAAAGAATTCAACCAGCGATAGAAGTGCATGAAGCTGTGACGGTAGAGAATTCCACAAACGAAGAGCACAAATTATTTTCCTTCTTACGAAAGGCAACCGATCTGAAATAATGCAATAGCAATAGGGTTTTAAACGTCTACATCAGTGTTTAATAGTTTCTGGAACTTTCTGCCTACATGATCTAAAATATTATATACACAAAAAAAATAATATGTACATATTATAGTATGTACATATTAGGCTTAAAGACTGAAATAGGATTGTAGGAGGGTTTAATTATGTCCTGTTTACAGTTTTAACTCGCGTTATCTATAAAGAACTTGAGTCGGTCTCTGGCTATTCATGGTTAGCAAATATGTTTGCACTTCTGTCAATATCAGTATTATTTTAACTGCTTTACTTTGCATATGTTATTTGTGTAGACAAATGTAGTCCGAAGTTAACCAGTAAGAATATTTTTATTTTTCCAACTGAACAAAAGTTGGATCAATTCGATTTTTTGACGAAAAGTAAAAATGAAATTAGACGAAAAGATGGCAACATCCGATGATCAATCACTAGAGAATAGGAACAAAACTGGAAATGTTAGAAAATGAACGACAATAACTGAAAATTCGAATGTTTGCAATGACACTGACGCAGTTATGATACAGGGGGGACAACTGATGAATTAAACAGACAGCTAGATGGTTATACCACAGTGAAATGAGGATAAATACCAGAGATTTCTAAAAATCAAAAAGTTTGTCGATAACATAAGGAAAGAAGCGAGGTAAGGCAGACGAAGAATATCTAAAATAATTTGAAATTATAATATAAACATATAAATGCCTATCACGTAGCATATTATTTTCCATGCATTAACACGGACTGTCAACATTTCCGTCATAAAATATCTCTCCAGATGAAAATGAGTGAACTGGTGTGTACATGAATTGAGTTTTGCCAGACTTGGTGAACGATTTACCAAAGCGAAAGCAATGGCTTATTAATTGATCGATGTTGAACGTTAAATCTCCTTTCCACGTTTTACCCTTTGAGCGCTGTAATTTTCTCCCACCAAATTTTAGTGCAAAATTTTACCAATTGTATGATTTTTTCTGTAATTTTTGATAATTTGGACCAAATCGACATCACATTTCATTGGCTACAGGTTTTTCCCAATTTTTTTGCAAAAATTGGAGAAAAATTGACAGGGGTTTATTAGGGACCGTTCAGTTTTTACGGCCGGGGGGGGGCCGGCAAAATCCAGGGGGGTCATCATAATTTTGGAATCCAAGAAGGGGGGGTCATCACTTTTTCACTGGTAGGAAAGGGGGGGTCACCACATTTTCAAAAACATAATACCTACAATAAAGTCCACTTTATGCCATGGCCATGATTGACCCTCTTTACCGGCGGGCCGCCTTCGGCGGCCCAATACAATAAATATACTTTATGTATTACCCATGACCCTCTTAGCGGGCAGACGCCTTTGGCGGCCCACTCCAATTAGGTTTACTTCATGCAATGGCCATGATCGACCCTCTTTACTGGCGGGCCGCCTGCGGCGGCCCACTACAATAAATTGACTTTATTGTAATACCGCATGACCATCTTAACAGCCGGACGCCTTCAGCGGCCCTGTTCAGTAAAGTTTACTTCATGCAATGGCCATGATCGACCCTCTTTTACCAGTGGGCCACCTTTGGTTGCCCACTAGAATAAGGTTGACTTTACGTAATGGCCCATGACCCTCTTAACCGGAGGGCTGCCTTTGGCGAACCACTCCAATGAAGTTTACTTTATACAATGTCCATGGACATAAGTTGTCTATGGAAATGAAGTTAAAAATTGCCTTACAGTCGTCCTAATTAACAGACGTTGCATGGATGTGGCTGAGAAGTTTGTACACTGGCATCTCTGCTACACGAATAAAGTGCGCCGCGTACCGGAGTTCAAATCCAAACCGTGCGGGTAAATTTGACATATGGGTTTTGGCTATTTTTCAGTGGGGGGGGGGGGGGTCATCAAATTTTTTCGTCTGACAAAGGGGGGGGGGTCATCGTTTTTTCGCGAAAAATGCAGGGGGGGGGTCATCATTTTTTTGAACACCGGCGACAAGATTTTGCCGCCCCCCCCCGGCCGTAAAAACTGAACGGTCCCTTATATAAAGGGGACAAAAATAGACTTTGGCGCTCAAAGGATTAAAGTTCACGCAAGACGCCTCCAATCTAATACTGAGGAAAACACCATGAAACGTTACGTGTTGTTGTCGCATGTCGCAGTTGTGAAGTCGCAGGTCGCAGTTTGACAAACACTATAGGGAAAAAGTGCGTGACTAGAGCGAGAAACTGACGCTTTCTCGCAATCGGTGAGAATCTGTTCTCATTCTCATTGCTGTCGGTGAGAAAATTTTAATCTCCACTGGAGATTGGTGAGAAATGGACTCCTTGGCGAGAATCAAGTGTGAGAACATATTCTCACTGGTGATTATGCAAATTCTCACTAAGTACAGCGAGAATTGAAATTCACTGGCGAGAATCATGAAGACTCGCCGTTCGGAGTCTTTATGATTCTCGCCAATGAAGGATGAGTCTTGATGATTCTCGCCAGTGAATGTCAAGTCTCGCTGTACTTAGTGAGAATTTCCATTCTCACCGGTGAGAATTTGTTCTCACACTTGATTCTTGCCAAGGAGTCCATTTCTCACCAATCTCCAGTGGAGATTAAAATTTTCTCACCGACAGTGGTGAGAATAAGAACAGATTCTCACCAATTGCGAGAAAGCGTCAGTTTCTCGCTGTAGTCACGCATTTTTTCCCTATAGTGAAACACGCAGGTCGCTGTTGTGAAGTCGCAGGTTACACCTAGGTCTAAATGCCGAAGTCGCAGGTCGCATGTTTCAAACTCGCGGGACGCAGGTCGCAGTTTTGAAGTCGCGGGTCGCATGTCGCATGTCGTGACCGGTCTTCCATACGTTTGCGCACATGGCTTTGTTTGTACCGTCGTCGATTCGAATTCCGGGTTTGGCCTATTGAACATGTGGTCCGCCTATGGAGAACACACTTTTTGTCACACGAGGAATAAACTTTATTTCAACTCGAAAGCCGTACATTTGAGACCACTTCATAAAGCAAAATGTTGACATAAGTGTACAATTTACATTTTAATCGCAAGTTTTCATGATAAAACGAGTATGATGGTGAGTTCCATACATCTGCTGAGTGCTGCGTAGTATGGTGCGCCTGGCTTGCGGGGGTGTTAGCAGTGGATCGGCGGAGATTGTCAAATGCAATGAATTTAGCGAGAAAAAGAGAAAAAATGGGAAAAGAGAGTAAAAGAGAGATAAGGGGAAAATGACAAAGAAACTGACAGGAAATAAAAAGGGGGGAAAAAAACTAGGGGTATAGCACCCGGGATTCGAACGCACAATGTCTGGAGCGAGGGTATCTCGGCCAGTGAGGATATTCGATATTCAGCATGTGCCACTGGGTTATCGATATCGAGGGCGGAGAAAATAAACATCATATTAATAAATAAAAGAAATATTGTTGTGTCTTTCAAGCTGCGATTTTGTTTGTCATGCTCTCTAATTCAATTTTTTGGCAGTTTGAGCCTCAAAAACGTGAAATATTGAGATCGCGAACAAGATTTTATGGGTGGTTTATTATAAAACGGGCGAGTGGATTTTAGCAAGCAATGTCAGCAATATTGTCAATTGAACACGTGGGCCTAAGGCTAAATTATGGAGAACACACTTTTTGTCACACGAGGAAACTTTATTTTAACTCGAAAGCCGTACATTTGAGACCACTTGATAAAGCAAAATGGTGACATAAGTGTACAATTTGCATTTGATCGCAAGTTATCATGATCGTGTCGCTAAGTTGCTTTTTATTCTTGCTTACCGACACGATCATCGTGTCGATAGCCACAACGAAACAAATGACATCATTATGCATATCAATCCACGACGGGATCCGGGAAGCGGCCATCGCATTTATGAAAAATACCGCAATTATACGGTGTCGCTCAAATTTGATCAGAATTGGTATATACCAGTATGGGTTACCAATGATCAACAATAAATGTTGTTTCTATCTGTTCAGTGGATACGTTGATGTTTATGACAATGATTTCTGCACAGTACAACCAGAAAAACAACAAGAAGTAGGCCTATTTTAACCAGAAAAACAAGAATGACAAAAGTAATTAAGGTCTGAAACTTTAGGTACTGGAGGTCAACTTTAGCAACATGCATAGCAGAAACAAGCCCCTCTTAGTTTGAGTATAGACGGTCTTCCCCCCTCTACTGTCTATGGTTTCAGCAGGTCTGTTAATATGTAGGCCTAACAGTTCATAAACAAAGACAGGAAATGACTCAAGATCAGTGGAGTTGGCCTGTTTCTTACTGGCATGCCATCACTCCTGCACATTTGCAGGATTTCACTTTTTCTTACCTCATTTGTACATTTTTGACACTGATGTGTTCATTTGAACAAATTCACATCTCAACCCCTACATCTACCTGTAGGCAACACCAAATACTGAGATGGTAGCTCTGGCGGTATGGGATCCGGAGCCTTTGTGTGTGACGGACATACATCCGCACATACCCACAAATATACAGACATACAGACGCCACCGACTAATCATATAAGCTCTTTTTGGTATCTATATACAATACCAAATATGAGCTAAAAATTGACACAAATGGCAAAGAATTTTTGATATCGCGCGCATTTTTATCGCCAAAACAATGTTGAATAATATGGAAACTACATATTTATCATTCCATAAGGTATATGATAAAACCTTTACGGCCCTGATACGGCTTTTGCAGCCCTTGGTCGTATGGGCCCTCGCAAGCTCGGGCCCTTTCGCCGTACGACCTCAGGCCGCAAAGCCGTATCAGGGCTGTAGGCCTAAAGATTAAGCACGCACGGGAAAAAATACAGGATGTATGAGGGGACCAAAGCTTTCCTCCATGATTTACTAGGGGTGACAGTGGAAAAAAATCCCCAAACACGATTGGAATTGGTTTAGGATAATCGGATTTTCATATTTTGCAAACACGATTTCTCACAAGTGTCAGGTGCCATATAGTTGAATGTTGCAATATGTTATAAATTACTCATAAAAACAAGTGTGTAATATGCAAAGAAAGTCAGATGAGATAACATTTGTAGCTTAAAGCGACACTGCTTCACAATCCAATTACCCATAATTAGTTCCAATCGTTTTACCAGGAAAATAGAAATCCTCCGGCCCCCTTGGAAGTAAATTCTGAATACTCCCTAATCGTTTATATTATGCGCATTTCCGCGACGCTTTAGCAACGGGAAATGTGTTCATTTATACCATTCCCATATGATCCCTGGTTCAAACAAAGGCTTTCATATAGTGACACACCATAAAAGTTTATAGTAGAATCGCCACCTCCGTGAACAGATCGGGAGTATCACGGTGTACATGTGTGCCGTATGCCGGTGTCTCGGATCGGTCAGAACGCCTGCGCGCGACGCACGGTGATCCACACACCCCATCAATGGTCTCGGAAGGAACATTCCAAACGCTACAACATACCGTCCATTACAGGACAGTCTGTTAAATGTGTAAGTTCCTTTCTGAATGTTAGTACTTCTTTCGAAATTTGTACTTTATTATATCATTGTGAAAAGGTCAAGTTTGTAGCTATTTATTACATTAAAATTCAAATGATGATTGTAATAAGGACC
The DNA here is from genome assembly GCF_041260155.1 of Ptychodera flava. Taxonomy (NCBI): domain Eukaryota; kingdom Metazoa; phylum Hemichordata; class Enteropneusta; family Ptychoderidae; genus Ptychodera; species Ptychodera flava. Next base: position 41,399,104 of record NC_091935.1, read on the forward strand.
AAAATTCGATCAAAATTCGATCCTTCAACCCCTTGAATAAGAATATTGGTATATTCCAAAATTTCTGATGATGTCATCTTCGGTAATTTTCGGTAGTTTGACGTCATCTTCGGGCGCTATACCATCCCATAATATGTGCTTGAGTCGAAACTTACTGGGAAGTGCCGTGATGCCTGACAGTGAGAGAGGTAGCACGTCTACTGCACATTGGCGCAAATTGACCGACGAATTACGGTCAAATGCCACCAACTGTACAACAGATCAAGGAGCAGCTGCTGAAAGCAATAGATGAGGATGCAAATGTAAGAAAACAAATCTCTCTAATGACTTGTAGGAGCAAGTATTCGCAAAAATTATTTCCAACTCAATTTTCAAGATTGTTCGCGACGCATTTCCATATGACTGAATAAGAGTTCGCAGAGAAGTCTTCGTTGCTCGACAAGGATAGGGCCATGTTCATCGATTTTAGAGTTGAAATGTTCTTTAGATATTCCTACACGTGTTTGACTACATCTTAAATGGAATCTGTGTTATTCAGTGGCATTGTGAGGGTGGGAAACGGAGAGCGGATGGAGGCCTTGTGATGGGCAGCCATCTTGGATTTGCACGGGCAGTATAAATGGTGCGTGGTATGGTATCTATGCATGTAGCCAATTGTCAATCATGAGTAGGGGCAAAATTAACGGATGGCAATAGCTCGCAGCACGGAATGACGGTCAAATCACGGAATTTTACTATTTATAAGTGACTACAGTAATGATGAGTAAGAAAGTTTAGAAATGACAAAGTTCTCAGTACACATTCGATGGAATATTATTGATTTCAATGTGTAAACTGTTCTTATCCCTTCTAGTAGCTGTATGTCCGTAGCTGTGGTGTTTTCAGACGGGATTCCTGCCTTGAACGGGTTGATTTTTACCTTTACAACTTTTAACGCCTCCACCACAGATATTGGAACTTCCATAGACAAACGTCCAAATCTGCCTGCAAACACCCTGTGAGCAAGTTTGTACGACGATATTTCGAAAAGTTTACTTCAAAATTACAAATTGCCAACATTCATCGACAGCTTGATTTTTAGGGACTCACCACAACCAGAAATCCACCTTTATAACATTCACCAAAATATCACCTTTTTTTCTGGCTTTACCCGACATAACTACCTGGAGACCGTCATTTTTCCAGCGTAAAACGTGACGACGCTAGAAAAATGGGGATCTCCGGGTAGTCATGTCAGGTAAAGCTAGAAAAAAGGTGATATTTTGGTGAATTGTGAGTCGAATTTCTAGTCATGGTGAGTCCCTAATAACCAAGCTGATGATGAGTGTTGACAATTTGTAATTTGGATTTAAACTTTTAGAAAAATCGTCAAACAAACTTGCGCACAGGGTGCTTGCAGGCAGATTTGGACATTTGTCTATGAAAGTTCCCATAGCTGTGCAGTGGAGGGTAAACAGTTGTAAACCACAGCTATGGACCCATAGCTTCCCTTCTAGCAACCTCAGTGAACTAAACTTTACGGTCAAATGCCACCAACTAAACTTCTAAACATCGCAGTCAGAAAAATTGTAACAACAGAGCTCTGTTATTGAACATTAGGCCGAGCGGTTTTGACTGTGGCTACTCTGCTATGTGACTGGATACCATACGTTGTGAGTTCAAACCCGATTGAAACCACCGTATTTTCTACCCTGGGTTGATAGCTCTGCTGGTGGACAGAATTGTCCCCGGGGCTGTCTTTCGCCCAGTTTAAGGGTTGTATTCGTTGCTTCGCTTCGGTAAAGTTTGGTTGTGATGTATGATAGTGAGCATACAAGCGCGAGTGCTTCACAAACTCTACAGCCAGTCGAAGTCAGAAAAATTGTAACAAGTACAGTGTTCTCCCCAGGGAAAAGGTGAAGAGTAGCGGCTAATTTGCAAAAAATTTGCATATCCAATTTGCATAATATTGCAATGAATTTGAATATATCATCCCATATATCATCTATCATCCCTCACCACTATGAAGTTTGGATTACCATAGCACTGTACCAGCATCCAATGTTTTTTCAAATGACCTAGGTGGTCTTGTTACTGCTCATGCGCAGACTCACTAGAGTTTAAACCAAGAACTTAGGGGTTGACTAATCGGCCATAGTTTTCAAAGTTGAATCTCGATGTCAAATTCACTTCAATTGCTTCTTGATAGTCATTGTGGAATGGGAAAATTCACAAACAGAGAGGCTTGTTGCCACGGACAAGTAACTTTTGGCTTATTGACCTGAAAAATGAGTGAGTGTCCATAGATAATTCAAAGACCGGATTCGTTGACACCAAACTTGCTCGTGACTTTCATGCATGCCGTCTTTCCACATGCACAATGCCACTCATTGAGTCTGAACTGAACATTGAAGAGTACGATGCAGTGTACGTTTTAGTAGAAGTCCTGTTTTTTGTGTTGATTTCGCTACCGTACTTCATTTTTATGGTGTTATAAACCTTGATACAAAGCAAAAAAACTTCAGTTTTTCTCCTTCTTTCGATCGTACAGAGATGCTGTGTGACAGGAAAACCGTACGTGTCTAGTTCATTAGGGCAATGATCTTGTGAACATACGTTCAACAACTGAACAGCTTTTCGTATGCAAAATCAGCGTACAGTAATTAACCAGTGGTATTGTTAGTCCCCACGGACACCGTCCGGGGGGACTTATAGGTTTGGTCATGTCCGTGCGTGCGTGCGTGCGTCCGTCCGTTCACGCAGATATCTCAGAGATGCCTGGAGCGATTACATTCAAACTTGGTACAAGGACTACTTCATATGTCATACAGATGCACGTCAATTTGTTTTTTGATACGATCCAATATGGCCGCCAGGTGGCCATTTTATTACGATTTTTTCATGTACAGAGCCATAACTCAGACATGTTTCAACCGATTGTATTCAAAGCTGGTACAAGGACATTGACCAATGTCATAGATATGCACATTAATTTGTTTTGTAATACGATCCAATATGGCCACCAGGCGGCCATTTTGTTACGATTTTTTCATGTACAGAGCCATAATTCAGGCATATCTCAACTGACTTTATTCAAACTTTGTACAAGGACATTGACCTATGTCATACATATACACGTCGATTTATTTTGTGATACGATTCACTATGGCCGCCAGGCGGCCATTTTATTACGATTTTTTCATGTACAGAGCCATTACTCAGGCATGTTTCAACTGATTTTATTCAAAGTTGGTACAAGGACATTGACCAATGTCATAGATATGCACGTCAATTTGTTTTGTGATACGATTCAAAATGGCCGCCAGACGGCTATTTTACTACGATTTTTTCATGTACAGAGCCATTACTCAGGCATGTTTCAACTGATTTTATTCAAAGTTGGTACAAGGACATTGACCAATGTCATAGATATGCACGTCAATTTTTCATGTGATACGATCTAATATGGCTGCCGTGCGGCCATTTTGTTACGATTTTTTCATGTACAGAGCCATAACTCAGGCATATCACAACGGATTTTATTCAAACTTGGTACAAGGACATTGACCTATGTCATACATATGCACATTGATTTGTTTTGTGATACGATCCAATATGGCCGACATGTGGCCATTTTATTACGATTTTTTCATGTTCTGAACTACAGCTCAGACATGTATCAAGCGAATTTATTCAAAAGTATTTTTATCACAGACCTAATGAAGAGGACTCTATCCTCTCTGAGGACCTGTAAGCAAAGTACCCTTTAACAAGTGGGGACTGTGTCATCAACGATGACTTGTTTAAATAGCATTTTATTGAAAGGCATTCTATAGTACCATTGTTTTCATCAACTCTTTATGCAATTTTATGAACTGCTTGACCTCAAAAATGTCATAGACATTCATGTTGATTGTTCAAAGCATTGAACTGCAAGTGCCGGTCGGTCACTTGTCAATGCTGGTCGGAAATTCTAAGTGCCGGACGGGTCGACCAGCGCCGACCGGGGAGAACCCTGCACTGCGTGTTGACAAACTGTGAATGAAGCTAGTCAAAACAAGGGTAGCGGAAACTGTCAAAAGCGTAGCGGAACAATGGGAAGCATAGCGGGGCAAAGTGTAAGCGTAGCGGGGCCGCTACACTAAAACTGCCTAGGGAGAACACTGAAGTAGCTCGGTTATTGAACCAATCTTTTTGAGATTGGGGATTTGGCGGTGCAGTTCTGTCTGGGGCTTCTCCGCTAGGTGACTGGATATCATACGTTGTGAGTTCGAACCCGATTGAAACCACCATATTTCAACAAGCATAATTTGGTCGATGATGGCTGTCTTCAATCAAAGCAAATCTCCAGTGATATAGGGTATTTTTATTTGTGATTTTCAGACTTAGCATGGGCAAGAACATAAACAAAGCTGTGAGTTGCTATACAATATGAATCATACAGATATTTGTCAGAGTTGGAACAAAATAGATCAGAAAAAAGTGGCTTTTCTATTATGCAGTAAATTCTAGTAATGCAATTTACAGTTCTTGGTCCAGCTTCTATACGTCTTCAGTTTCCCTACATGTTTACATTTTAATCCTTTTTGGGGCATTGTTGCCAATTGAATAGTTGGCAAATTGCTGAAACTTTACTGGTTGTACAATGTTTGTAAGTAGTAGCTTTGTATCCTATGCATAGAATGTTTCAAAATTTTGCAGTAGTGTTTGCTCGGAAGAATCTGGTATACTTTTGGACCAATCATAGAAGCTTAGGGCATGCACAAAAATACAAATTCAGTTTTTCCGCTGCCCGCTCGCCAAATCGCAAATGCGAGAAAAAAGTAGCGTTTGGCGAGAAGATTTCGGCAAAAATTAGCCAAACTTGTGAATCAAAAATTGCACCATGACGTCATCACTTTGTCTGTCCGCGCGCTGTCCTGCTTTCAACTTGAGATGTAATGCTTTATCTCTGTGCATCCCTGACCTTATGCGTCAGGAGATCGTATTTGTAACACATACAGTAATGAATAAAATTGTAACAAAATAGCTCACAAACCAAAAGTGCCCATATGTTTACCATAACTATTTGACTAAAATGTTGCTAAGTTTTGGGTTGGACTACGCGCAATGTACCTACAGATTACTCCGTGCACTGTGCAGTACAGTGACGGTACGTCGTCAACACAACTTTCCTTTTTTAGCTCACATTTGGTTATACCAATGTGAGTTTATCGTATAGGCTGAAGTAGATGGTGTATGTATGTATGTATGTATGTATGTACAGTATGTCCGTCAACATCAAAAACATGCAAACCGCTGCACGTTTCAGCTTGATATTTGGTGTGTGGATGCATCCTGGGCTATAGATGGGATTTTGTCCAAATGAAGTCTGCATTACCAAAATTATGCAAATGAGCTTACAAAATGTGAAAATGGTTAAGAATAAATAACTCAAGAACTGCTTTTTTGATTGCTTTGAAAATTTGTGTGCAAGTACCCTAGGTGAACCTTATACAGTTTTATGAATATTGTGAAGATATCCTTAATTTTGTATTTTTGCTGAATTTTTTTGTGATTTTTCTCATTTTCAGTAAAAATTCTTCTTCTCTGAAACCGCCAACCCAATCGCTCTGAAATTTGGGTTGTCTCTTTACAAGGGTGTTACTCTTCTAATTTGTTGAAGTTATGACAAAATTGGGAAAATTACTATTTTTAAGCAATTTTGTCATTTTTGGTCAAAAATCTTAAACAGTATTTCCTTTTTAAAACCCCTGGACAGACAGCTTTCATATTTGGTACGCAGACGTACAGAGATGACAATAGTTAGATATGTTGAAATTGTCCTGAAATATAAAAATTTGTATTTTTAAGACAATATTGTCATTTTTGGTCAAGAAAACTTTATCTCAAAATTACTTGTTTGATAGCTTTGTAATTTGGTATAAAGTCCCTTGTTTGATAGCTTTGTAATTTGGTATAAAGTCCCGAAAGATTTTATTAGGTAAATTTTCTGCTCAAAGTGTTGGGAAACCCCAAAATTTGTTTATTTTAGGTAATTTTCTCAGTTTTTGACCTTAAATGACCTACACCAACCCAGGATATGTTGTGAGACAATTTTGGAGGCTGTGAACATAATGTTGTCATATTTGGTATCAATTTGTAGGAAAATTGATCCAGAAAACAAAGCTGAGATTGTTTTTTCATTTTGGACTAATTTTTGCAACTTTTCTTTGTAAGACATACAAGAACTGATGAGAAATTTGGATCCAGGATAATTCCAGATGTTGTGATCACCGCCAACAGTGGAAGGCATTTCACTATCTTTAACTACCTTAAATGCTGTTTTCATTAGAATGATAACACTCATGGCATTAATTAAAAAATCTCCAAGGTTGTAAATATACTTCCTGTCATTTGGTCTTATGTAATACCAAGGGGTGGAACATTTGATATTCAGGAGGGGTAGGGTCTAGAAGATTGATGATGTAGCATTACTTTTTTACCAGATCCCTTGTGCATTTTTTGCCCACTCCCACCTTTTCTTTTTATCAAGCCTTCTCTGATTTTTGTTGTTGACATTTGCTCCCATTGCTATAGAAGTTGATATGCATGTTCCTAAAGATGACCTCCAGTACCTAAGTTGGAGACTTATTTGCTTTTGTCGTTCTTGTTTTTCCTGGTTTAAATATTTCTCGAATGGACCAATTCAAACCGAATGTGAGCACATAGTGTCCTTGACGGTATTTTTTAGTTTGGCAGCTGCACCAATATGGGGGAGAAACCACCCCTAACGCAGGTTCTAAGCGCAAGTACAGCTATGAAATGGAAAGAAAGATTATGATCAGAGTAGGAAAGTCGACCATGAATTTGAAAAGTTAGGTAACAGCATGGTCAAAAGCATACGCATGGCTTTTTTTACAACGTAGAGCGAGTAAGGCACTCCTGAACAGCGAAAATGTTCTTGATGTATTGCTGCCAACAAGAAAATATCTTTACTGACATTAGAAACTTGTGTGAATTGGCTTCCTTAAAGATAAATTCGCAAGAATTTTAAGTGTATTGTGACTTGATATCGTAAACAGATTTTCAGAGAAGACACTCGCTCGTCCGCCGAGTCGACGTACTTCCGCATTCATCTCGTGCAAAAGCGCAAGTCTTGTCGCGATATTTGAGCATTTAACTTGATCATCAGAGAAACAAAAAGATGTTTCTCCATATCAAAACATATGTTTTATATTTTAGGGTTCTGTTTACGTAATAGACATGAACATTTGCATTTATGATCCGTGATTTCCGCAATCTGTGGCATGGTTCAAGCTGGCCGTGAATACGCACTGATGTTTTTGGTGATGACCCCTGACCCAAGCGTCATCGATACACTGTGCGCTGTCCGAGCATCAAACGCTCAAAGCCCACACATCGACCGCCATCTTGGAAGTCGCCTGACCTGCTTACGTCACATGGCACTGTAGACATCATTTCGCGACCAAAAAGTTAATCCACACTCATATTTTTAAAAACTTTGCGCAAAATAAAAAAAGGTGACAAGAATGCAAAAGAAAGTTTGCACGATTAGCCAAAAAACTTGTAAAATGACAGTGACCCCAACATCAAGAAACTAGGTCAAGTCAGCGTAGTGTAATATGACACACATGTAATGTGTGCAGCCCACGAACTCTACCATTCTCCTGCTCTGATACTTTCACCGTTTGTCTCAACAACAAGAACAGAAAAATAATTAAATACAAATGCACATTCGTAATACTGCCATGGAGATTGTAGACTAACCGTCATCAGGTATAGAACGCTCTGAGGACATGTCCCTCTTAAGAATCAACTGAATAGCTTATTGATTTTATGTGGGGTTTGTATAAGACTATCACATCGACAGGTTAAAAATGGTCTTTACAAGCAATCCTGGTGAGAACTATAGCCGGTCGCCTTCAGAGACATGTCCACTCTCCGAAGGTCTAACTAAAAGTGCTAAAAGCACCCTTGGAATGGGTACATGTGCGCATTGCGTAATACAAAAGATCAACATGAAGTAGTGGATGTGAAGTGATGACTCATTTCACATGACTTTGAATTCGAACTATGGCCAAATAAAGGGATATTGATTTCCTAGATGGAATCTGACTACCTATGGTCGCCGCTCCTTCTCTGTAGCAGCTTCTGTCCTTTGGAACTCTTTGCCCCTGGACATAAAAACCTCTCCTAATGTCAACATTTTCAAAAGACGCTTAAACACTTACATCTTCCACAGAGCATTTTCATTGTAACTCTAAGCGCCACTGAGCATTGTTTAACTTTGGATATCAGGCGCTATACAAATTTTTTTACATAGATACATAGATAGACGCCTTATAAACCTTTTTTGAGGATCGCAATTTTGACCGATAGCTTTGACCACCAGCATTTTCATGGCGTCGACGTCACTGTAATCCCCCCCCCCACGTAACTTGATAAACGGCCATTGAAACGGCGCTCGATCAACATGTCAAAGTCGCGGCCACACCGATGTGCCGCTCGGCGGGTGTTTTTCAACACCTATGTACGTGTCAATTGATTAACCCTTTAAACCCAGCTCGGACATAAATGTCTGATGACATCATAGAGTACTAGGGGGTCAGGGTGCAAAGGGTTAATGTAAACTCGTCAATCGACATGAAAAAGTCTTTTCAGGATTAAAAACGATGTTGATAAGGCTAGTTTTGGCAGATGTCCCATGCCAATGAATACACTGAGCTGTCAAGTGAGGCTGTCAATCAAGCGTGTCGGGAAAAATTTGAAACGTCACGGCACGTTTTGATGGTTGAAGGGCCTTGGGAGAACACTGGACCTTTTGTAATTAGTATAGCGGCTTACAGTGGTTTTATGTCTTCACCACCATGGAACTCATTTTTGGTCATTAAGCCCCACCTGTATCACAGTATTTTTAATCACAGACCTAATTAATGAAGAGGACTCTTTCCTCTCAGAGGACTTGTAATTAAAGGACCAATTAACAAGTGGGGACTGTTTCATTGTCAATGACATGTTTATCAAAATTTAGGCAAAAATCTGAAAAAAATTGACTGGGGTATATTTTTTAAAGGTGACAAAAATTGATTTTGGCGCTCAAAGGGTTAAGGAGCATTCCACAAATTCATTTCAAAATCATACTTTTGCCTGTACACAAAACTTTCTAGACATCGGCCTGAAACAGTTCTGGTTGAGATTATGTGTAAACTGGACCTCTTAGATGTAAATAAGTGTCACTGCACATGTGTATACCCTTGTCCAAGATGTACGCAGCATATTATTAATATCGTAGAAATATTATCCCTGTAGATGTTGGAATATAATGGTCAAAACCTATATATACTTGCATGTATTAACATTGAGTTCAAAGATCACTATTAACACAGGAACACTATGACTAAACAAACTTATCATGCCTATCAACAAAAAGGATTAATCTGCTTCGATTCTGTTGTAACTCCTTCTTTTTGTACCTCAATGGTTGAAATGATGCGACATACATGATGTCAGCGAACTTTCCTCTATATTTCAGTGTTCTCCCCAGAAATTTTGCTGGAGTGGTGGCTAATTAGCATAATAATTTGCATATTAATTTACATAATTTAATCTATGACCTGCAGTAGGTTCAAATATAACTGTCAATACCTTAAAAAAATGCAGTATGTGTTATCAGCTTTCCACATATCCATAGACTAAAGACCAGTTCTATTGAATCTTGTTTATAAAGTAGTTGCTTCTCTGTCAGAAAAATCAGAAAAAAGAGACCCACCGCCAGAACCAATGTTGGTAAGATTAATCAGGGATTGTTATCAGGATGAATGAGGAATGTTAACTACTTTAAAACAATCATCTTTATTTTTTCTCAAAGTATTCTCCAACTATTGAACAAAGACACAAGTAATATCTCTCTCTCAACTTGCTGACCTTCCGTTTCAATTAATTATAGTTTTAACAAATAAGACTTTGAAACATTAAAGGAAATGAGTCTTCCGCTTGACTGTTTATGATCAAAGGCGAATGAACCTTCTGATCTCCAAAGTTTTAGAGTGGACGTACGGTAGACCATGGACGTCCACGGGTAGACAAACGCATGTATCCCAGGCATGTATCCCATCATCGGCCAATTTGCAAACAGTTGGAAAGAGTAATGGAAAGGGCTAAATGTAAGGCTAATACTATTTTTATCAGCTCCGCTGTCAGCAATGCAGAGCTGATCAAAAAGGCCGATTTTCAATTGTCGTCCATCGCCCGTCATCTGTCAACAATTGCCTTCTCCTCTGAAACCGCAAGTCCAATTGCTTTGAAATTTCATGCAGTTCACTTGAGGTGACATCACTAAAGTTTGCTCAGATCGTGGTGAAATTTGCATATTTGTATTTTTGGGGCATTTTTTGCTGTTTTTGGTAAAAAAATCTCTGAAACTGCTTGTCCAATTGCTTTGAAATTTGATATGCAGTTCAGTTAGAGTGACTTCAGTTAGAATTGTTCAAATCGTGGTGAAATTTGCATATTTGTATTTTTAAGGCAATTCTTGTCGTTTTTGGTCAAAAAATCTTAAAAAAATTTTTTTTTCAAAACTACAATTCAGATAGCTTTGATATTTGGTACATAGGTTTTTAGGGCAATTTTTCTCATTTTCGGTCAAAAATCATTTTCTCTGAATTGACTATTCTGATTGCTTTGAAACTTGGTATGTATAGAGGAAACCTTAGATGAGCGTTTTCAAATTGTGGTGAAATTTTCTTATTTTTTTGGGGGGGGGGCAATTTTTCACATTTTGGGTCAATAAATCATTTTCTCTGAAATCGCTCGTCCAATTCCTTTGAAACTTGGTATGCATGTTCCACGGGGTAAACTTAGTTAAGTATACTCAATCTGGCCTGCCACATCAAACCAAATGTGAGCCAAGTGTCATTGATTATGTTTTATTTCTTTCTTTGAACTGAAACCTTTGAGTCCCATACACAAATGTGCAGCATTCTTGAAAATCTCTGAAAGGGGGATGGGTCTTATATACACAAGCTTGATTATACTCAGACAAGTATGCTAGGACAAGTGTCTGTATGTCTTATACATGAGTACTTCCATGTGCAAATCATTGTGTAGGTTTTTTGCAAATTAGCCACACATTTATTTTGATCCTGGGGAGATTACCCTAGATTGTGCCATTTTATTGAAAAATAGATTGTTTACTGGGTTGAAGTAAGAACTGGTTACCCTCACTTCTACCTCAATGGCATGTACTGTATTACAGCTGTAAGATGTGACCTTTGAGATCTTACAAGTGTAAAACAATATACAAGAGTAAAACAATATGCAAGAAAGTCTGCATGTGGTTTTCAAACTTGTTCCATAGAGAAAGGTTGAAAAAAATAATCTAATGAAAGCAGTGGTTTCAATTGGAAATTTTAGAGTAATGACTTCTGTCATAACAATGTATAAACTTTTTCACATAAGCAGATGATATTTTTTAGTTTCTATATTTGGTGCAGTAGCAGTGTTCTCCCCAGGCCGTTTAACAGGATCGGCCCCGATCCTTTATTTTTTTCGCCTGATCCTTTATTTTTTCACCCAATCCTTTATTTTTCATGCCGATCCTGTTTCATGTCGGCTGATACTCTTTTTAAATGTGGCTGAAGTCTTTGTTTCTCGGCGGCGATTTTCTCGGCGGCGATTTTGTCACTTGTATTTCAGCGAGCATATCAAGTGTGAAACGGTTCTTATGTGGCTATAACATGACGTACCAGATGATTAACCCTTAAAACGCCATGCCCGTATATATCCGTACACGCCCAACTCACGCTGAGCGCCACGCACGGATATATCCGTACACGGCCTGAGGTTTGCTCAGGCAAAGTTTGGAACTTGTTTTCCCGCGTTTAACAGGTCACCTGACAAATAAATCCATTCCTTACCCTTTGAACCCACTTCAGGTCCATATAAGGACTAAAATAATGACATCATCTGTTGTAGCTACGGCAATTTCCAGTAATTTGAGCAACCTTTCGAGGAAATCGGGTGAACTATTTTTACCATGAATATCTAATCGGATCTGGTCGCTGACTTCGCCGAAGTGAGAGACATTCCGAACGCTTTTTCCTGCTGTACATCCTAAAGACGAGCGTTTTGTGACAAGTTATTGGCCATTTCTTTATAGAGATGACATATTTTGGTATTTTTTTGAGAATAATCTCTGAGAAAATGAAGACTTTTTTTGATCGGCCGAACGTGATTTTGAAGTTGAACAGCGGCTTGAATGGCGTCACCACGGAGTATCGCATTGACCAGCCTCTCTGAAAGCTCAAGTTTGAGTATGTCAGTTGGGTTTTCTAGGCCGAAAACACAAAAGATGAAGAAATTTGAAAGGATTTTCACTAAATCTTAATTTAATATGTGATTTTGGAGCAATCAGGTCTGTTTATGTCAAGTAAACTTTGGTATCGCGGCATTCTTCACCGTGTATCGAGACGGCCAAGATGGCCGCCGATCACGGGTTTGTGTGTACAAAACGTACAACATGGCACGTTCCGAACTGTTGATCTCGCGTCATATTCCTACAGTACACAACGAAACTTGCGTTCAGGCTCGGCGGGTTTTTGATGGCGATTAGACGCGTTCAAGACGCGTGCGAGACGCGTCTAAGACGCGTCTAAAACACGACCCTTCCAGCTCATTATCTCACAATGGAAAGAAGGTCATGAGTGGCCTTTGTTATGTAAATACAATACTCCACTACGTCGCGTTTTTGTCACGTTCTAGACGCTCCAATTCCTTTCGTCTACTATGATATAATGTTGTCTAATCTAGCAACTTTTTGCCTAGTCGATGTTTTATAGTGCAAACATTTGGAGAAAAGACCGATTGATTATATGTTGTTGCTCCAAAACCACCCAACTAAACTCATTGCATTACCGATATCAAGTTGACCATGCGTTGTTCACTATGCATGTCCATGAGAAAGTCATTATCGAATGGCCTGGACCGATGCCATGAAGTAATTGCTAGTACATGAAATCAAAATCTTTCCTTCTGAAATATTTTGAATATCGAAATACCGAAAGTACTAGTAGTAAATGTATGTACAGTCGTGGTATGTTGACAAAATGAACAGAAACACTGTTCATTCATGTGTCTGCGAGCTTTTTTATTACACTGTATGCATATATATTATTGCCTGATTACTGTATTACTGTTTAACCCTTGCGTCCATTTTACACAGGCATAGGATTAAAAAACACCAAGAAACGACAGCCCGCATAGGAAATAAAATTTATAACGAAAACCCAGATCTTGTATTTTTCGTCTTTTCCTTTTTTTAATAATCGTTGCGAAGTTGCGTTACGCGTTAGATGAAAGCCACACAATAAAACAGAGTGATTAGTTGATGAGTACGTTGTTACGAAAAATCATGTCTACGCAGTTGTAATTTGTTACTCGTTCGCGGCATAATTGTCGAGCAGGTGATAGTCAAGGGGCTGAGTCGATACTAAATACGGTCTCACATTTATTCCGCACCGTTTGGAGAGGTAGCACGTATCAGTTATTGTTAAAAAGTAACGATTTAATTCCCATTTGAGTAAAATAACTCGACAGTTGTAAATGGAATTAATGTTCGAACCCAATCGAAATTTACCTCTGCTCTGGCGGAAATCAACCATAGGCAGGCTTTACGCAGCTTTCCCGCAATTTCGATGATCATATTATGTCTGCAAACGACATTTTACGTCTTCATTGTCATTATTTGCAATACCAGAGAAATGAAGACCATCGGAAATACAGAATACCAAATAAACATTTAAAGTTTTAAAAAGGAACTTCCAAATATAGAGGGAATGGCTCGGCAATTTCAGGGTTGCGTTGTACTAAATTCTGAATGAAGTTACAAATGCGAGTTCGGAGTCTGGCAACAAACTTTTATTAAATACATTATTATTCGATCACTGTGTTATTGTTTAAACCACTTGCGCCCTTTTTACACAGGCATAGGATGAAAAGACCAAGAAATGACAGCTATCATGGGAATAAAATTAATTACGAAAACCAGCTTGTATTTTTTGTCTTTCCTTTCTTCATAATCTTTCCGAAGTTGCGTTGTGCGTTAGATGAACGCTACGCAATAAAAAGAGTGATTAGTTGATGAGTACGTTTTTACATTACATTACACTTTCTGCCTCCATGGTTTTTACGAAAAAATCATGTCTACGCAGTTGTAATTTGTTACTCGTTTGTGGCATAATATTGTCGAGCAGATCATGGTCAAGGGGCTGAATCGATACTAAATACGGTCTCGCAGTCACATTTCACCATGTGGAGAGAGCACGTAGCAGCTACGGTATTGTTAAAAACCCAACGATTTCATTCTCATTGGAGTATAATAACGCGACAGTTGTAAATGCAGTTCATGTTATATTGTTATGTCGAAAACACTGGCGCAAACGGTTAGATAAATAACCCACGAAATTATCGAGAAAGTGAAGATCGCATCGTCATTGCAAAAGCATGGCCGCCATGCACGACATGTACGATGACCTTTGGACTCTGCATGACCTAACACATGACATTGTCATCAAGGTGGCAATATTGTCGATTAAAGTAATTTCGAAAACAACTGCAGTGATAAATATTTCTTCTAAAATGAATCTGCTAAAAATGACACGGCAAACGAGGTTTAAATCTTCTTTCTTTTCCATTAAGATCATGACAGAAGCATTTCATTTTAATGTGAACGTAAACGAAATTTACCTTTGGCGGAAATCAACCACAGGCAGGCTTTACGCCGCTTTGCTCTTCCATTTTAACCCAGGCAATTTCGATGGATATGTAATCTCGTATTGGCGGTCAACAACGCTTTCAGTTGTGACGCAACATACTCTGAATTTACAGGAAGAATGTATTCTTAAAAGGTTACCTTGTCAGTTGCTTGACATGTATCATGTCATTGTCACTTTACAGCGACAATGACATGATGCTCTGACACTCGGAGAGTGATAACTTATCCTTGTCACTGTCGGCAAACGTAACCCAAGTGCAGCAAAGACAATGTCGTAATTCTGCTGGTAATGTGCAGTATTGTACATGCTGTTACGCAACTGGATTGATTGGGAGAACAAATGTTCATGTACTTTTATAAGTGCACATTCATGAGCTGCCATGGACATTCATTGATAAATACGAATATTTCTTGAACTCTCTTTTATTTGTCGACGCGTACGTCATATCTCTGTCTTGTTTTCAATTCCCGAAACGAATACACAACTTGTATACTCCTACTACCTCCATGTATATACAATGTAACAATGCACACGACGCAATCGTACATTCTTCAGGGGCGCAGATATATAGTCTTAGATTTATTTCTGGAGTTTCATTGCACATCGTATCGACATGACTTTCTCACACCGTGGAATTTCTTTACTTGAGTTTGAACTAATATCGACAACCGGTCCCTTCAAGAACTCATGGAAAGAGACGCGACGGTGCTTCGTAATGTAATAGAGGTGTACCTCGATTATAATATTAAAACTTCTGTCGTATCTCGTCATCTTTCCCCGGTCGGATACAAAGCCATCTTACGGCAGCACGATCATAATCATACACCGAAGCCTAGAATTGTATTTTACACAGCGGCGTCTTGCGTAGTGGCACAGAAATACCGGTAGACATAAGCTATACTTCTACTTGTAAAAGCGTGGCAGCCATGTTTGCTTTGAAATGCCTGATCTGCCAAGTTGCGCAGTTGATGACGGTATCGATACTTCCGCGATTTATTGTTCATTTTCGGAATTGGATTTTCAACTTAATGACATGTCAGATATGAAATTTAATTATTTAGCTTTTTGTTCCACACAGAGAATGAATTTCCAGCGTTTTAGTGACCAGTTCAGTCCCACTGTGTACTACTTCGCTGAACACAGTGCATGCGTGAGCGCTCAGATAATTTTGAAAACGGACACTGGACAGACAAACTTGGCCTTCGAGCCTCGGTAAGATAGTGGGCCAATTCGGCTACCTCGGAAACATAAGTCAGATCTTTTCTCACTGACAAATAAAACGGAATTAAGCAAAATCAGTTAGCCAATGAAATCACTTGCATTTTTCTACAACATTATTACTGTTGACTTACGGTACAGACCCATATAACCACAAACTAGCGTACCATCACGTTAAACTATTTAGCCTACATAGGAGCAAAGTCGTACGTGAAAAAAGTAAAGGACAAAATACAATTTGCAGGTTTTCAAAACAAATTTTATTGAGATGTAAGTTCTCATTTCCTTGTCGCTAGCGCTCCCGTTCAAGACCTGTGTAGAAAGGACACGTGGTTTAAAATGTAATAAATTGACGGGGCAACATTCATTTGGATTTATTGGGTGCTCACTGTTCTTGTTTTGTTTTTATACCAAAATTCGTAATTTTTCAAACAGAACATAAAACCCATGGAGAGCACTGTCTGTCACTGGTACTTTTCTTTTATTTGTTTTTGTAATTTTATTACATTGGACCTGCGAGGTATAATTATCTCAGAACGGGTTAGTTTTACCCGGGAACACAACTTTTTAAAGTTACCTGCCCTGGTAGTTGGTTGCAATGTCCACGAATTTCGAACACTGGCTTTTGTAAATTTTCAAAGCTAGTAAAATATCCGTGACAGACTCGATGAGGGTGTCTCCATGTGAACGTCCTTGAACCCATGACCGCGACCGTCGATTTTTATGCGTTCACTATAATCGTACGTATTTGCGTGTAGCGTTGGATGGGCGATACCATTTTCACGAAGTGGTAAAAAGCAGGAGTATGCAAAATGTCGTTGCCCAGTCACAAAGAAATTCAACCACAAATCGCAGTGAAATTGCAATTCATAGGATTTTGATCAGTTATAAACTAAAACTTGGAAAGACCAGACCTTGTCCATATTATGTCATTCTTTAATTATTATTGTAAGATAAAGTGAACGTCCCTCCTGAAAGATAGTCAAGGCCGGATGTTTCGCAACAAGTCTGTGAACGTGAATTGTTCACTTGTAACATGTCAGCGGTGAGGACTCGGCGACCCGGCCGTACCAGGCTCTGAAACAATTCTGAAAAGACTACGCAAGACAGAGACTGTAGAATTTTGTCTTTTGTCCGTTCATATTCCTTGTTCACTGGCATTTGGCAAAACGAATGTCCCACGTATATTTCTAAGTGACCACACGATGTTTTTATAAACGTGCTATAGGCTATAGCTTCATGTGTACTTCGTCAAATCGCAATATCCCCATTCTTGCGAGCCAGAGCAGATCTCCGCTCCGCTGACCTACGCAAAAACAGGTAGCGCTAAGCTATCGCCATAAAGAGGCACGTAGATTACGACGATGAATATCCCCAGCTATTTATCGAAACAGTTGTAGAAATGCTACGTTAGACAAGACAGGGAGGTGTAAAAGTCATGTCTTTATTGATCTCTGTACATGTACCTATCCCGTTCCTCTGTAACTGCTGCTGTACGAGTGGAAATTACGTTGGCTGGGGCGATGACATTGCATGTGTTTGAGGATACAGAGTATATCCCATGATGTGTTTCAAATTCTGGCATAGCAAAATGCTTACCACTTCCGTGAAATGCCCATCTAATTTCCTGGCAGCACAAAAAAATAACCCATTGTTTTCTGATGTCCATAGGGACTTTGGCATGTGAATTAGCAAAGTGTTGACTACAAATTTCAGCAACGTCTATACGAGGGACACTGTGTCCCCAAGGCAACGCAACTCTACGTTGGCCGTAAAACTTGATAGGGTTTTGGGCAAAGGGTCAATCCAAATTGAGACAATTTTGAGATACCAAATGAAATTGACAAGTTGATGAATATTTTCTTGACTGCGTCAAAAAAACGGTAACTCTCACTTGAAAAAATTCTGGTGCAACCTACTGGCATGCTTTAGACAAGTTAGCGGTGCGTTTTTTTGCATGACCTCTGGTGCATACAATTTACATATATGAATAACAGTCGCGTTTTGGACGCGTCCTAGACTCGTCTGAGACGTGTCTGAAACGCGTCTCAGACTGAGTATTGTCGTGAAAAAGTCACGCCGGAAACGCGTCTTTCTGAACGGAAGTTTCGCTGCGTACTGTACGTCTATAACATATTCTTTTGTCGAAATATACCTGATATGTAATTATTAGTCCTTTGTGCCCTGTGGGCACAAAGTACTAATGTGATGACGCGGCCTCTGTTGTCGCATACAGTGGGCCGTATGCTGTGGACGCAGGTATCTCAAAAACGCTTCAGTAACTTTTTCTGAAATTTGGTCTAGTGGTCACTTAGGCATGTATCTCAAACGGTCTTTTTTCTTTTTTTGATTGAATCATTTTAAAGTCACATTTTTAGCTTTTTTGTGAAAACCACTATTTTCAATTCTTCCTCAAAACCACTGATGTGATTATTGTGATATTTGGCATGGGTGTTCGTATAGTTGAAATGCCGTCAGAAATGTTCATAATTCGGTGATACATGCCTTGCATTATTTTTAAACAATATTTTTATCCATTTTTATTTTATATTTACTTGATTTTGACTCACTTTCGCTAAAGCTACCTTCTGCGCATGCGCACAACTGTACTAGGACAAAATCTGAGTTGAAGAACCGGTGGACGCCATCTTGTTTCTCGGTCGGGGCACATTTTTTACGTAATAAACGTTTCACTGTGTATTTCAATATGTTTTATAGTTATGAAGTTGACAGTGATGCACTTTTGCGGCTGTCGTGTATTTTTTGGTACGAAAGGCGCCTTTGATCGACTGAAGAATGATGGCCTCCGTAGGCGATAAACACCGGTACCGGCAGGCATATCAGTTCTACTGAGGAAGCAATCCACTGGCCCGTATAGGTCAGGGGCTCACTTAGGGGAGAACCACTTGATTTCTGGGGGGGGGTATGGAGGATTTTGAGGAAAAAAAGTGTCACCAGGTGAAATAAAAGAAAAAAACTAAGCCTGCAATGGCTTGAGAAAAAAAAATTCTCATAACAGACAGAAATAAAAAAGGAATTGTCACAATGCAGTTGAAATGAGCAAAATTTTGGAAATTTCATCCTCATGTATTCTTTGCTGGCATGCTGCCATAGGCAGCGCAAATGTTTCTACCACAAGCAATTCTATGTGTTTTTTTTTCCAGCGCTTACGATATAAGCATTTACTACTTTACACCTCAGTGCACTCGATGTTTTCCTTCCCTTTTCTGACCCAAGAAATCATATTTCAGGATTTCTGTTGCAATATCTCAATGGTATAGGCAATATCTAGATGGGACTATTTGACTCCTGTAAATTGTGAAAATTTAAAACACAAGACAGGAGTCAATAAACTAGTGTTAAAACCAATACATTATTCTCTCAATATAAATATGTTAGAAAGATTACAAGTTGACAATGAAAAATTGAGGAACAACAAATATAATGAAATACAATGTGTGAGCCTTGTTTCTCTGACCACAAAAGATAACATCCCCCCTGAGAACTTAAAAGGAATTGACTGTTTTAAAGAAAAGCAGGTATAGTACTGATCACAGTTGATTTGCCAAAAAAGTGTTCTACAATTTAAAGTTGTATATATACTAGACTTTCCATTTTGTTTTCATTTGTTGGAATGTAAAATGAATACATAAAACCATCCTGTGATATGTGAAACACTGGCTTAAATTTGAAAATTCACTGCTACTCCATTTGAAAAAAAAAATTGATGCAGGTCTGACAGTAGAAATAAAAAAATGCTGTCTCTCTGACAAAAAACTTTCCTATACCCACTTCCTGCATACCCCCCGAAATCAAATGGGTCTCCCCTTAATATGCGCATGCGCATATATCAAGTTAACGTTGTTTTGCAAGGACTATGAAAAATCAAACCGACGCCATCTTGTTGGTGCGAATTTTAACGTTTTGGGGTTTTTAGCATGTATTTGATGATGTTTTGTAAATATGAAGTTCACAGTGATGGTACTTTTGTTGCTGTCATGTATTTTTTGGCACGAAACGCTCCTTCGATAGACTGAAGAATGATGGCCTCCGTACTCGGTACTCCCCAGTACCGGCGAATCCATTGCTTTAGCAAGGCAATCCCACCGGCGGCCCGTACTAATAGCTGGGTGAGAGCGAGGGAACGCTCTGTCCTTCTACCTCCATGTCATAACAAACTAGCGTCGTTTTATGTTGATGTACTGTCCTTTCGACACAGCGATAACTTTTAGATTTCTGTTGCTTATTTTGGGTAATTTCGACAGTTGTGCATTGATTTTGACATCATTGTTGACTTCGATCGCTAAAGACAGTGTGTGCATACTTATGTTGACCGATTTACTAAGGAAGTACGCGCACTTCAGAATCACGGCATAATCCGACATGGTATAAATTTGGCATGATCATCAGATCATACATGATCCGAGATTGCACTTTAGCAAGGTCACGATAACTAATGTTGTTTGTTTCACTGTCGTTTAATACCTATATCTGAATACAGCAGCTATGTACGTACAGTTAGGGTATACAGAATAGGTTCAAAGGTCGCGTGTGTTCAAGTGTGCTCCAAACAATATGCATGGCGGCCCACGCCGCGCTGTTGTCCAAGTTTGATTTTGATTGATTATTCTAGAGAGATCTGGAAGACTTTGAATGAAAACATGGATGTAATATATGAAGTGCTTAAAGTGCATAAAAGATTTTACTCTATCCTTTTATTCACAGATTTTTTGCTCACGTGTTTACGCACGTGAGCATATGTCGCAGCGATGTCTGTCTGTCTGTCTGTCTGTCTGTCTGTCTGTCTGTCTGTGTGCTCAATATCTCAAAAACGGCTCATCAGATCAGAATTAAATCTGGTACATAGATATAGTTTGCAAATGGCAAGAACTGATTAGTTTTTGGTGGGTGTGGCTTGCTTCCTTTTTGCTCATTTGCATAATTAATGATTTTAGAAAAACCGACTATACATTGAGAACGACTGTACACAATTTGATGAGATTTGCTACAAATGTTAATCACATCAAGATATATTAGCTGTTTAAGTTTTTAAGGGGTGACGTGAAAGATAATGACTAATTTGCATATTTAATGAAATCTACTAATTAGGCATATATATCTGAATTTACTCGATCAAAATTGACGAAACTTGGTATGCATATTGAGGATACTATGATTTAACATTACTAAAAGTCAATAAGCACTTTTACTTCATCCAAATCCTGATTTGCATATTTAATGACCTTTTGAAATTAAGGATATATATTTGAATTTACATGACCAAAATTGATGAGACTTGCTATGTACATTTAACCCTTTTCCTGCCGAGCGCCCCTGTCCGTTATCCTGCCAAGTCGGTCAAAACCGGCCCCCTTTTCCGTGTCTACAGAAGATCGGCTCTCCTGCACGCTTTCCTGCCAGGCATTTGGCGGGAAAATACCGCATTTTCGGGGTACGATTACCGACCATATACGTGTTAGACTTCAAAAATTTTTGCATGCCCGTATAGAGGGGCAACCGCTGATGAGGTTGTGTCGAGAAAATAACGAGGTCTTGGGCGTTGTTTGCCCCGGGGGACGTGCACTTTTATGCCCTTTTCTAGCTTACTTTTGCGGAAGTAAAGCTCGTTCGCCGTCACGCACGTCCACACCGGGGAAACATCACCTCGCTCGTGAGTTAGTAGAAGACCCAGGGGTTAGTGCTATGGGTGCGGCAGCACCCTCAAACCTGTCCTGTTTCCCCTGGGTTGTGTCACTTGGCCACGTACTTTGAACGATTTGGAAGAGTCGCACAGTGCAGTCTGCTTTGACGTAGTGTCAACGACATAGCTTCGCCATTGAAGGAAAGCGTGTACGTAGTTTGGCCAGTTCAGTGCACACTTAGCTCGTTAGTGTTACCGTTTCCTAACAGGTTAGTTGTGCAGTTGTTACTAAGGTGCAGTTTTGTACCACCTTAGCTCTGGACAGTGCAACTGCTCTATGCACTAACCCAAACGACAGATGGTTGGTACAACGTCTACGTCGCACGAGCACAGCCTCCGTTGGGCTGTGCCCCTCCCACGTGATACAACGCACGTTCATCCATTACGATAGCGTCCTTACGGATCTGCCAAAAACGAAAGTGGGGGTAAAAACAAAACAAACGAAAATATGCGATCAAAGATAGTATTTTATTCAGGAATAATTTACATTATGCCGAACAATAAATCTCGGAGTCTGTCTCGACGTCCGAGTGCATGGTCCGTGTTTCAAAAATTACAATCGGGGTGGCAGATCCGTGTTACAAAAATTACAATCGGGGGAATTGTACAAAATAATCCGTGTAAACAAAACAAACGAAAATATGCGATCATAGATAGTATTTTATTCGGGAATAATTTACATTATGCCGAACAATAAATCTCAGAGTCTCTCTCGACGTCCGAGTGCATGGTCCGTGTTACAAAGATTACAATCGGGGGGATTGTACAAAATAATCCGTGTTTCAATTTACAATCAGCGGAATCGTAAAGCACAAACAAATGGCACAACCGTGCTCAAAATGTGATCATGGTTCCGTGTTAAGAATACAGTCAAGCCCCTGTGAGGCGAAGCTATCCCCTGTCCGTTATTTACGTCGGGTTCTCTTGCTGATGGGTGTCGTCGGGGCTGTGTGAGTAGAGGTCTGCACCCCAACGCTCCTCTTACCTCGTAGCATCATGCGATGATGAAAAGCCGCAAAACACTCGCCCTCGTGAAGATGAACCCCGCACAGACTACATCCTTTGGACGTCTCAGACAGTCGTCCGCTGGCAGTGGTCTTACCCTCTCTGCTGCATACTTTACAGCATTTCTGCCGCCCCTCCAAACGGCTGACAACGTGCATCGGCTGATTTTGTGAATTTATGTAGGAGGCAAGAGAAACGGTGGCCTCGACCTCTCTCACACTGGGCTGCGATCGCCCACAATAACCGCCAATGAGCTGTTTCCCGACACGCAGATGAAACATCTTATGGGTCAGCTTACTATCAGGGTGTACATGCTTGAAGCATATATATGCATTTACCAGGGCAACATCAATCAGGTAACATGCCAGATATGTCCACCATCTGTGACTCTTGCGCCCAGTGTGAAAGTACTTGCGCTTCTGGTTGGCTCGGTCGACACCTCCCATGTACCGGCGATAATTATACAGCGACAGAGGCACTTGTCGCTGCTCGTCTCCCTCCCCCACTGGCACGCACTCCAAGGGTGGATAGACCGTATTCAAGATCAGCACCTGAGCGTTACTATCCTGATAAGCAGTGATGTTAAGACGAGAGTCCGTTCTGGTCGTGGCTTTCATATCCCCAACAGACAGAGGAAGGCGCTTCCTCTTACATGGCGGAATTAATTGAGGGGACATGGTGCGACGATTACGGCGGTTAAAGCTCCCGACCATGTACCTGTACCGGTCTCCATCAGCTCTCTAGCAGTAACGACCGTGCTAAACAGGCTATCACAAAATAGGCTGTGATTATATCCACAAAATGGCTGGACCAGCTCCATCGTAATTCTTTTCACCACACCTCGCTCCTGCCGTCTCCCATCAGTCCGATCCCGAAATTTAACACCTAGGTACGGTGCAAAGTTAGCGATGTATGCAGTGCTAGAGTCGCACAGCTGCCATATCTTAAAACCGTCTCGGTCAGGCTTATGCGGTAATCTCTGCTTAAATTTAGAACGGCCCTTAAATCGCACCATGCCCTCGTCGATGGAGATCTCTCTACCCATCTTATAATTATTTACGCACCTGTCAACTATGGGCTCCATCCATGGATTGATTTTATAAAGGGGATCCTCCTGACACCGACGTCGGCGGCGTGCCTCATCGGGATCACGACGTGGATCGTTCTCTGGGTCTGCCAGATGAAAATATCGCATAAGCTGCTGAAAGCGACTGCGGGTAATCACAGTAGAAATACCCTGGTTTCTCAGAAATGGATCCCTAGACCAATAATCCTCCACTGATGATTTACGGTCGATACCCATACAGACTAAGACGCCAATGAACGCCTGCACTTTCGGTAGTCAGCGTTACGCCAGTATTTATCGATCTTTCTAGCGATATATCGCTGGTGGAATTTGGCGTATTTATTAGTCTCGTCCTTTGCCAATCCGATCAGTGTAGCTGGAATAAACTTAAAAAAGTAATCGATCTCACAAGAGTGGCTGGGCAAGGTGAAGGTCGGTCCTCTTTCATGGTCAAAATCGGTCTCCTCAAATATATTAGCATCGGTAGTTTCTGACATACGCCAGACAGGAGGGGTGTCGTCCTCCACCAACACAGCAGCAACGTCATCATCGTCGTCAGAGCTTGCCTCACCTACATACTGTCTGTCATAAAAGTCATCGTCCTCTGCCGCATCCTCGTCAACCTCCGAGTCGGACTCAGCGGTGATATCACCGTCGTCTGGGCGTCTGGGTCTGAACTCGCCCGTAGCGGCATCAAGGATCATATCTGGCTCAAAATCAGGTGGGCTGTCCTGATAACGAACCCTCCGCACTATCTTTTTTGGCGGGGACATCGCAGCACACGAAACCATGGCAGGAGCGGGCTAGGCAGCCTCTGCTGATGACGAGGACTCAACCTCTTTCGCACTGGGCACAGGAACCTCTCCTGACGCAGGATGAGGGCTCATGGTGAACGCAACAGGTGGTGTCTCTCCCGGAGCAGCCGGGGGAGAACCAATGGCATCAGCCGTCTCGTTACTAACTGTCTCACTAGCAGCAGCAGACGTAGTCTCTGCAGATGTAGTCTCTCCCACCAGAGCAGATGTAGTCTCTAGATCTCTGCAGGTGAAGTAGTCTCTCCCGGAGCAGCCGGGTGAGAACCACTGGCAACCGGTGACCCATCATCATCCTCATCAGCAGAACGATCAGTCTTACGTTTACGCTTACCACTGGGTTTTTCAGCCTGAGATAGCTTCGCCTTACGGGAGCGTTTCTTGCCCGACTTCTTAGAACGTTTACTAGGGACATCACAACGATCGCTACCACTACCGCCCGGAGACACTGCATCTTTGAGCTTCAGTCGTCTGCTCGCCTTCAGAAAACTTTTGCGGTCCGTCAAGCTCATGTCTGGAACAGGGAAACAAAGCCACAGGGAAACAAAGCCCTGGACATGATTGGACACAGGGGTGTTTATATATGCAGCCACCTGTTATTATAATGGACCTACGGCAATCAGTCCACCAACCGGCGCTGACATTCCTACCCGTCATGTAAATTGCCTGTCCGTACCATTTGATATGCTAATAATACTCATTTGCAATGCAAATCCCTCGAGCACTTAGCATAACATAGTCAATGTCATTAGCATCTCAACTTGACATTCCGTCCAGCTGGGTACGTGGCATGCGCACCTGCCACCCAAGGACGTTGGCCCAAGCCCATGTTTAGTACGGGTGGGAAACCTGTATCTTTAACCTCATGTCCCTTCTAAGTACGCCTGCGCAGGGCGTATTGTCATCCAAGTCGGTGACAAGCCAACCCGACAGATCGCCCATTAAGTAGTAATGGACTGGCCGTCTCGTTCTTGTACGGCAACGAACAGTGCTTCAGCGGCTTGTTTAGGTCATAACCGTCGCCTGCCGAGCGGCTTACCCAACTAAGGCGGTCAAAGATGAAGGATGCCAAAATTGTCAACAGCTGTCTAGGCCTCGTCCGTTGGGCAAACATGGCTCCTTCAAATAATGTGGCCAGCACGTTTACGTCATCAGCGGTGATGACGACCCGTCATTGACGCCCGAGTGCATAAAACTGGGAATATACTGACAGGTACCTCTACCTGAGTCGGTCATACTACGGTATAAACCAAACACAGGTCTGCCAACTCCCGTTAGACTCGGCCGTTAGCCGAACTTCACAGGGACAACATAGGCGTAACAAGTCGGTGAACAACGGTTCACGCACCTAACCGCAGCCGCCAAGTCGGTGAACAATGGTATCAAATTTTGAGGCCATGTTCGTGAATGGCAAGGCTGAGGCGGTGTGTTTCGTTGCACGGCTTGAACGTCTAGAGCCAAGTGCAGCCGACAACGTCCGACATCTGAGTGGGTAGTCTTTTGGAGAAGGTAATAAGTCGGTTAAAAGCGGTGGTTACCCTTCACAAATGTCGCTCAAGTCCGTTCGGATCAGTTCCATGTCAGGGACTAATCAAGCCGAGTCCGTCAAATCCGTCCGCACTTCCCGTCAATCGGGACTAAGTCCGTGATTTTCGTCTTGCACCATTGGCAAAAATTGCACCGCCAGCTGAGGCGGTCTTAGGCGGTTGCCTTACAGATTAGCGTTGCCGAGACGGTCAATTTCGGCCGCAATCTATGTAGTGCCACAGAGCCAAGTTAGCCCAAACTCCGCTAGGATACGTCACCGTGCTAACCTGCCAAGTACGCTACTCGTCCCCCCCCAAAAAATCAGTCCCCCAACAGGGTAGGGGACTGGCTGGGTAGCTTCTGCACCTTTCCCTGTCGTTGGACTCCCTGTGAACCCATTTTGAGAGCAAACGCCGTTCCTCGCCCAAAACCTGTCCTCGAACGACCCCTAGCGTGAGCAAGGGTTTGCTACACGTAGTTCCGTCGACTAGGCAGGAAAGGGGGTACCAAAAAGTAGCCCGATTTCCACCGCCTTGGCAGGATAACGGCCGTGGCTGCTCAGATTCTAGCTACACCGAATTTCAAGCGGATTTTCACCGACTTGGCAGGAAAAGGGTTAAGATACTATGATAGAACATTATTAAATGTCAGTAAGCATTTTTACTTCAGCCAATTCCCAATTTGCATATTTAATGAATTTTTGAAATTAGGGATATATATTTGAATTTATATGACCAAAAGTGATGAAATTTGCTAATGGTCAAAGAAATTAACTATTTCTATTTCAGTTAATTGCGTATTTGAATACTTAATGACCTATAAAGTTAATCTGTGGTGAATATTGTTCATTATGTTGATCATAATACTTTCAATGAAGTTGCAAACATGTGGCAAAGGTTCAAATTTACACATAACGTCAATATATAATGAAACGTGAGCATTTACAGTTCATATCTGGTTTCTGATGCTATGGAGTGATGTGTGTATTGCATAATTAACGTAAAATTTACATAGTTATTGTTATGCAAATTAGCTTATCATGTTTCAGAAATTTCTGGGGAGAACACTGAGTAGTGAAAGCAATTAAATGGTTGACTAACAATATTGTACAATCTTTGATGATTTTCATTGCAGAGCATGTGAATAATCATTATTTATATCGTTGGTAATTAGAATAATGATATTTACAAATTATTTTATGAATCAATTTCAGGTGCTTGACTTGGCAGGGGTGGTTGAAGTAATCACCACCTTAGAAAAATATCCAGTAACCAAGGAGGCCTTAGAGGTAAGATGTTATCTGATTTATGTTCTGGTTCCATTCTTATTTTGTGTTGTTTGATGGAACAAATCAGGCAGTAATAAATAGACAAAATTGTTTGATTGATATTCACATCTGTAGTTTTGACATTGTCATTTCTAAACTATCAATCTCCTGAGAAAATTTAGTAGGGCTGATATCATTTAATATTTACCCACGACCAATCCCTGATATGCTATCCAAACCCTATACTTAGCTATTCTTTGCTTTAGTTTTCTCACCTGCACATTGATTTACTTAAGCCCGTTCACACATGAAAGTCTTGTCGTGAGGCAGTGTTAAAGGTATGAAAATCGATCCCAGGGCCTAGGAGTGGCACATGTAAAACAGTGTGTATCTTTGCGTCAGAGGCGGAATAAATCTATTTATCCAGGAAATCTTAATCCCGACTGCTATGTTTGTACGCACACTAAGAGCCAGTCGACGTTAGGGACACAAAAAACAACACGAGGAACAAACAGGCAGTGGTTTTGAACAAAATCAATGTACCCGGTACTTCACCGATGTCTGTAACTCAGTACATGAAAATATTTGTAGCTTGACACACTTTGAACATAGCTCGTAACAAGTGACAGCGGAAAGCCCACAGAACTACGTGTACAACTATAACAGCCACTCATGTAGTTGGCGCTCAGTGAAGATTTTCGATCAACAACTTTGACGGATGATGGACTGACCTTTTCTACCGCAATTGTTATCTCCCTCGATTCAGCACAAAATTTTCGTATGGACTATTGATGCTGTGTTTACAGTTGTTACGTAGTGGTAAATCCTAGTCGTATTTACGACTGCTGCGTAAACAGTCACTGAATAAATTTTGCACGCATTTACGAGCACTGGATATTACTACCGTTTTTAATCGAAAACTGTCCGTATACGCACATGACAGTGGTCTTACGTCATGTTTTGGCTCAATACCGCTTTTTACTGACTTGGCTGATGGGGAAGTGATACAGTTATTACTGTCTGGCAGGAAAAGGGTTAATCCCGATCCCTTTCAAGCGGGGGTTTAAGTGTGTTGCTTTTTGTTTCATACTGATCCTAAGATGATGATTATGTTTATTTTGCAGGAAACTAGATTAGGAAAATTGGTCAATGAAATACGAAGAAAGACAAACAATGATGATTTGTCCAAGAGATGCCGAAAACTTGTTAAACTTTGGCAAAACTTATGCATTCCACAGGCACCCAACCAAAACAGACTACCACGTAGTGGAAGTTCCACTCCTCTGAATGGCAGTAATGTCAGCTCATCTTCACAAAAGACTTCTCAATCTAAAGGCAATAAGACTCCAGATGTGAGACCGCAAACTACCCAAGCTTTAGGCAAGACATACACAGCTGATAGGAAGAAGCGGCGAGCTGCTGAACACAGTACAAATTCTCCAGATTGGGCTCCTGCAGAGAAAAAAATTGCATCATCATATTCACCACATTTTCCTGGATCTCACAGTGACAGTGATCTTGTGAATGGACTTCCAAGTTGTAGTGATAAGCATGATGCAAAAACATTTGCTGGGAGTTCCAGTACAACTGGTATTCAAATCAAAAGTAGAACTCCAAATCTACCCAGCACAAGCCAGTTCTCATCACAAAGCAGTCTGTCACCAAGATCTGTTTCACACAGCAGTAAACATTCTTCAAAAATACACAAAAGTGATTCTGCTCCAGAATTAAAATCCAAAGCACATACCAGTACCTCTTCAAAAGAAGAACATCTTAAAAGCAGTTTTAGTGACACGTTGGATTGTGAAGCCAGTCAAAGTAATGTTCAGTCAACTGATGAATCTCTTTACCAGTTCAAAAATGATTCAATTCATATACACTCTGAATCTTACTCAGAGAAAAAATCTGAGAAATCAGAATGTGTAACTGATGTTGAAAAGATTGAAAGTACCAGTGAGGGAGTAGAAGGCTTGTCAGTAGCTGAAGCAGTTAGCAGAGAACCTGTAACTAGTGAAGATGTTGATAGATTACACAGGGAACAATGGGAAGGTGTCAGTGGTTGTTTCGACAGCAAAGGTGAATGGCATGAATGGAATGAATGTCTTGAAGTCAACACAGATGATGATAATGTTCTACATATACTGCCTTATGTTGTATTGAACTGAACTCTACTGCCTGTCCTGCTGTAGGACCAAACATCAACTTTGCAAATAACACACACACACACACACACCCACAACATACACATTAGTTGTCATACAGACTGCCACACAGCATTACCCCCTACCAAATTGTCTAATACTTCTGCACAGTAAGTCTTGTAAACTTTGTCTTAGTAGTGTTTTTAATGACATTTCTGATGATAGTCAACATGTTTGTAAAGATATATATATATTTTTTTCAGCAGGTCAATAGTAAAATACTGAAATTCGTCCAAGAATGAGCCTTTAAAATGACCTATAATGACAACAGCAAACTTTTAAGGAGCTATTGTAACAATTGGACGAGGGAGTTGCCATGTATCTGCAATGTGTGTAGTATTAGTTATGCTCGCTTATGAAAGCAAACATACATCTGTACACTTTGTAGCTTTTTCCCAAAATGTTCTCTTAAAGAGCCTATAATACCATAATATGTGTCATTTGATGTGTGACAAGTGTTTTTCATAGTGTTTGCAAATACTCCTTACATTTCTTAAGCTATTCCCAGAATCTAATATTTTACCACCCAATGAGCATGTCATAAATCATAAAAACTTACTGTCACATTGTATCTCTCAACAGTAATCTTTCCCAGGAGCCTTTGTTATGATATGTGCAGTTTAAAAAATCAAGCTGGTTAGGATTTTGGTAAAAAATTGATCAACAAGTTTGTCATTGTAACTTTCATTAGTTCATTCAGTGCCAGTCATGACAAACAAAGTTAGCTGCCACAGTCTTGCATACATTGCAATAGAAGCTTATTTGCATGGCAGTGTACATTAGGTATTTCTATACACGAGGAAACCTGTGGCTGTATTTTCACAATTCCTGTTACAAACAAAAATTTGTATCAAGAAGCCTTGTTTGGTATGAGATTGCAATAATTGATTGAAGCTAAATTGTACCTCAATATCACTTGACTTCTACCCAATTCTTTTTACAGAAGGTGCATAAATCATTTATTTCATGATGTTTAATAAAACACTAAACCTGCCTTTACATGGTGTAGATTAATACTTCAAAGATTACCACATAAAATGATAAAGATATGCTCTTAACTATTAGCTGCCAGAGGTAACCTAGGAACGTCCTCTTTACAGCCAACGCTATCAGCATTATAACCTGACCAACATGAAAAATACTGATGAATTTAGAGCGGATCCCAGTTACTACAAATGACAGTTGTTAGAATAAGAAAATCCATTAGCTTTGTAGTCCGTAGAATCACATGTTCCAAAGTACAATGTCATCACAAGTTACTGTAGATGTCCCATGATCCATTTTGATTTGTACTATTGCTTTGAACCTCAGTGTAGTTTGAATGTTTGCAGTATACAGTATACAATGTATACAAGGCCGTTGACTAGTTAATTTCATTTTGAAAATTTAGTTTTAAACACACCATTCTACTCAAATTCTATTTTGAATGATATGAAAAATATGTTTAATTTGGAGAGATGACATTTTTTCAGCATTTGTGCCCTAAGCCATACAGAACACTATAAAGGAAAGAAGGGAGACTAGCTGCACCAGTTTTAACAAACTGATATTGAGATAATTGTTCTATGGATATAAAAAGATATTCACATGTTAAAGGGTCAAACGAGCTATCTTTCCAAATTATTTTGGTTGGTTTTTTAGAGAATCAATTTATGATATTCTGCTTGCAGTAACAGGCAAAGTTGTAATTTGCCATCTCTCTACTCACTGCTTTTAGATGTAACAGTAATTTAATTTATAATGCGTACCAGAAATTGTCAGAAGCCAATCATGTTATGTGTATACACAAGGTGTGAGTAGATCTGTGATGATTGAAAATTCATGTTGTTGCAGTAAGTAGAGCAACATAAGGTCTCACATGAAACAAGAATGGCCGAAATAATTCGAAAAAAGATAGCGACTGTCCTTTAACGACCCTTGGAAAATGACTCTTCAATTGCTCAAGACTTGCTTCACAAATATGTGGCATTTTTGATATCATCAGAATACTCTTATGGTCATCCATACCACCTAAATTAAATTAAATAATCATGTACATCTTCATATTATTTTGAATAATAATAAGAGAGGAAAATTAAGAAAGAATTACATAATTTTTGGAATTTTAAAAGAAATTGTCACTGAACAGGTAAGCTTCAATGGTACAAATCAAAGGGAACTGTGGGTAATTTGTAGTTTGATGCAGCAGATGTGTAATACTACTGTCAGTTATGCCATCAATGGTTAGAAGTCATTATGAATGCATGTTGGAATATATGTATACAACACTAGGAAAATGGTAACAAATTAAGCACTTTCACAATTCTCATACAAGGTTCTGGTCACTTTGGTTCTCAAAGCTCTATGTATTATAGAAAAATATTTCAGTGCATTGAATGACCAGTGTGAACAAAATTGCATTTTATGCTTTTAGTGAAGCAGTTAAAATTCAGTCCATGCTTAATGCCAGTATGAAATTCCAGTGACACGAAAACATTCATAATGCAAGAGTACACGAATTTTACACCTGCAAATTTGTTTATATTATATTAAAATACTCAAATATTATATTAAATACTCAAAATTCAACTGATTAGATTAGTGATTAGGTTTGCTAAATTTGTTGTAATTCACAGATATTCCATTTTGAGATGTTTTGAAAATCAACATCTACCAACATCACAAAGTTTAGGTGAAAAAAAGGGAAATCATGCATCCAAAACTTCAGAGTACTCATTTTACTCACAATTTTTTGCCAATATGACATTGCTTGTCCAAAACAACAACTTTGTTTGAATTTTCTGTTCATACCTAGGTATTTTGTGGTTTTGAATTGAAATAATCAAAATCTCAAAGTTCAAAGTTTTCATTGTTTGTGTGAGTGTATTAGAATTATCTCAACCTGTCACATATTTTCTTGATTTAATTTGTGGATTTAGAATTTTAACAATCAACAAATTTATGGACACTGAATATTCTGTGCTTTACATTACAAAGTTGCAGAAAACTGAAAGTTAGAGTAATGGTTGAATTCCATTATTAGTTCACTGAAAAGAAATTAATGAATCAGGTCTGTGTGTTGATTATACCTACCTAAACTTGAATGAGGGTAATTGTATGAGACTGAAATTTGGATTGAAATTTACAATTGCAGAGTCAGTTTTCCATCACAGCACACCTTGGTTTTCTCTGTTTTAAAACTGCTTACTGCCCAAGTTCACAAGTCAGACTTGTCTTTAGGAATGCATACAACAGAGCTATCCTTGTGAGCAAAACTTAGTGAAAATTACAGCGGAATATGTATAGTTCTTATGATCTCCACCAGATGCAGGATGATAGAGTTTCTCTCCTCTAATTGGAAGTTTAGGTACAGATTCTCATGAGGTGTATATATTATAGGCTCTAATCAGTTGTAATTACGGTAGTCTCTCTGAAGCTAGTTCCTATAATATATTGTACTGGCTTCTATACCATTGTAATCTACTTACATTAATCAGTACAATTCTATCTTTGTAAACTACATTTGTCTTGCTCATATTATAATTTTGACCAATCAGCATTCTTCTTAAGTTGTACTAGTTTGATGTGTGTCTGTCTGAGGACATAGTCTCAGGATCCTTCAAGTTAAAAAGTTGATGTTACTGGCATGTGCATGTCAGAAAGACATCAATTTCACAGCTGCAACTTAGGCTTGCTGTATAATCCAAGGCAGAAAGATAATACTATGTTTTGATACCATTGTGCCAAAATCTGTAAATACTCCACTGCTTTGTGCTTCAAGTGGAAAAAAATAATCCATACAATATCAATATTGAGGGGTAAAAAAATGAGGGAAAAAAACTGTATTCTACTGTGTGGCAGGTCTGTGGAACAACTCACCAATTGTATTTATTGCTCCTTACAATGTGTTTTTTTTTTGTACAGAAGCTGCAGTGTGCTTTGCAGGCAGCAGCTGAATAGCAATGTATCTTGATGTTTCATATCAAAACCTGTACATAATTTTGAAACCTTAAAAGGATTAAACCATCGACTGATGATAGTAAAACAATATTGAATCTTGTGTATTTCATGAAGCGGAACACAAAGGGACAGGCATCTTTTGACTTTATTTGATTTTATTCAACATTGAAAAATTTCCTTTAGGCTTTGTAGACTAAATGCAGGTTTGTTCATTGATGTCATGTTCCATTCTATACATATCAAAGGAATGCTTAAAGTAACCTACTATTTCTGCCAAATTTGAAAGATTGTTACTACACAGATTTTTTGTTCACATTTTACAACTTTTTCGGTACAGCATCCCATGCCTTCTCACATAATGACATTCACATTTGAACATGGCGTAGCCCTTGATTGGAAAATAACTCTAGTTACATGCACTGGTTTGCAAATTACAACTATGCTATTACTCCTGCAAAAGTGAGCGTGCGGATAATGGGTCATGGCAGAACCAAGGCTGACAGCACACTGATGTTTGAATCCAGTTGTTCGACCCATATGTCTTTAATTACCTCACTCAACACAGTGCTCTCATGGTAACCCAGGCCACAGTCCCTCCACACTGTGCCCAGACACAGGGATGAGTATTGTTTAAGGTGCAATTTGTATTGCACCAGGTCATAATTTGTAAACATCTTTCTATGATTGATATCAAAATATACTGTGGCTTCCTGATTTATTATCATATTCATTGTTTTCATTCCAAAGAGCTTTTTTGGTGATTTGAGTGAACAATTCATTTTGCAAATTCAGTGACAGTGTCTTCATCTCTGAAAGTTCTCGTCTGATAACTTTCATATGTGGCATGTTAAAGGTACTTATATTCTTATCAACTAGGAACAAATTGTCATTGAGGCTACAATACTCAATGCAACAAATTTTACTTCCAACAAAACATTGTATGCAAACTTTCCCTGGGTGGGGAATGTTTTGCTCATGAAGACCCAAGGTATATATATATCAAGATGTTCAATTTTCCCAGACAGATCCTTTTGTTTACAAATTTGTGAAGAGCAGCTATAGCTATTATCATAACCTTAGACAATATTAATTACCTTGTTCATCGTTTTGGCAATATACGTTTATTAAGTGTTTTAGCCCATTACCAAAATTTGTCAGAACACTGAAAGATCAAAAAGTGCAGGGTAATGGTTGCTTCAAGGAGTTATATTATCCATGAAAACATTGGATTTTTGGGATTTTATTTTCTAAATTAAATTCACAATAACGGAACTGCTTGAAAAGCTGAACATGTGGAATGTTTACCTGTAAGCTTATTAGTAGTCGTATCTGTGTCAAATCTTTTTATATGGGTTTCATTGAAGTATTGATGTGACATTCTTGCCATGATCATGTGGAAAAATGACTTTCAAAAGTTTCGATAACTATTGCATATGAATTACTCGCCAACAAAATAGGATTACGAAAAGAACGGAAAGTGAAAAATTTCATATTTCATTTGACGAACAAGTTTTACCAGCGCCCCAACCACTGCGCAGGCGCAGTAACGCAAAGGAAGCGCAATTATGAAGCGCCACCAGGAGTCCGAATGATATCAGGTGAAATACCCTTGTCTTTCTGTGCTGCGCTGCCACTCGTGTAATCAATGGTAATTTCAATTTCGAGCTTGTAAAAGTTGCATGCGTGAGAGGAACTCAACCCTGGGGTATCTGTTTTAAAAGATGGCTGGGGTGTTCGGCAGCACGTGATAACTCTTGTCATTTCGGTACCCCATATTAAACCCACTATGATCTTTGAGATTTCGCGAAGCATTATGTGGCGAAAACTAAGCCAACGCACACCCTGGAAAACAAGCAAAGCCCAAGCATAACCTACCGCAAAATCCGTTGTCACCAATCAAGTCACAGATTGTTGAATATTTGTCGAAAAAAATAATTTTAGTGGAAGAACATGCAGAACTTCAACTCAATTTGGCTGCGGTTTAGTTTGGTTTGGTTTAAACCCTAGGCGCCTAGTGTAATACACTGAAATTTTGACCATGTCGTTGAAAAACTCACCCCAAAGGCAGGCTTGTATTGGCATCACCCCAAAGGCAGGATTGTATTGGCATAGACAGTGGACACGAACGAGATCTCGCCAACCCGAAACTAACATTCTTTGCTGGACGTGTATCGATTCTCCACACAATTTCCTGCCATATTAGTCTTGTTTTATGGGTTTTGTAGCCCCTAAATCAAATAAGTCATAGAGTCGAAAAGACTCTCCGACTCTGGTACACTCACCTTACGCATGTGGTGTTTGCTTCCAAAATTTACGCAACAGATATAGACAGCCGTTTCTGACGGCATCGTCTGTAGGTTCTCACAAAACCGTTACACGATCGCATTGTACTAAAAATACGCCAAACTGTGCAGTATTTTTTCGATTCCTATTTATTCAAAATACATGCAAATCAAATTCATTTACGTTCGTTTGTCATTTTCAATACTGATTTTATTTGCCTGAGTTTCCATGACATCCTTCATAAATAAAAAATCAGACAAAAGACAATCTAGCTTTCTTAGATAGGTCCTACATCGAGTAAAATGGTATCGAGTATTCAAATGGTATAATTTTGAACAAGGGCTAGTTAAAAAATGACCCGCTCCATGGCTTTTGCTCTATCGCACATTAAATTAAAGGGAAATCGATCCACGAGCGACCTGAACAGCATTTGAAAGCATGTTTCAAACACATTTGGAAAATATTATATATCATGATAACAGTTGTTCATTGCATTTTAAAGCCGCCAGCCCCATTCCAAGGGGTTACACTTCAGAATAACGTCTCATAATACAACAAGTTGTAAAGTTGGTAAAGTATACAAGCGACCTAGCGGCCGATATAGCTCCGCTGTGTTTTATAG
Organism: Ptychodera flava; assembly: GCF_041260155.1. Taxonomy (NCBI): domain Eukaryota; kingdom Metazoa; phylum Hemichordata; class Enteropneusta; family Ptychoderidae; genus Ptychodera; species Ptychodera flava. Next base: position 41,435,498 of record NC_091935.1, read on the forward strand.
AGAATAACTATTTTTGACACATGTTGATGAAGGAGGCGGAAATATTTGATAGCTTAATGCAGTGGCCAGAAAAAAGTGGCTAAAATAGCTGCAAAAATACACAATTGAAGATTTCATCATACAAGTACTTTGAATATATCAGAGCGGATCACCCCAAAGAACATGTCAACCAAAGCTATCTGATGAGTAGTTTTTTGAGAACAAAATTTTCTGACTAAAAATGGCAACAATTGCCCCAAAAATAAAATTGCAGATTTCATCATAATTTCAAAAGATCAAATTTAGTTCATCTATAGAAACCTGTATACCAAATTTCAGAGCTGTTAGACCCTAAGTTGTTTTATTGGTAACATTTTCTTTAGTAACAGTAACTTAAATTAAAATGAAGTATAGTGCTTATTTATCTACAATTTTGTGTAAAATTGAAATCCATTTGCTGCAATGTCTCTCTAATTTGTCTTTTCCCAGAGCTATTTCATACTCTAGATGGTAGTTGAATTTCACTTGCAACATAAATGCTGCAAAGTGTGGTTTACTCTGTTTCATTTTCATGGCATGGATGTGTCTTTTGGCTAACAGTAGCAAGTGATTATGAATGTCAGAGCATGGCAACCGTCAACACCAAAGAGCACTTCATTTAAGTTATGTCTCGTGAACAAACTGAGAGATTCCTCGAAAAATGTGTGAAACTCGTTCAAGAAGGTCTCAGTGAATTTACAGGTGTAGAAAAGATGATCTAGTGTCTCGTTGCTGTTTTGGCAGAATGAACAGAGCGGTGATTGGTCCATGCCTCTTCTAGATAGATCGTAGTTTGTGTACAGAATATGATAAAGAAGTTTGAACTGGAATTCACGTGTTTTTGTGTCTATGGCTACCTTAAATGGTAGGCTATATGAAGGAGACCATGGTCCAGTAAAGTCATATTCTCTTTCATAATAGCGTTCATTAATTGGACTTAATTCCTCTTTACTGTAAATGGCGTTTCTGATGCTCTCGGATCCCTTGTAACTTTGTGGGAGGGTCGAAAGTTACGATTAAAAAACACATATTCGTATTCATCTTTAAACATCGGCTCAAACAGCAATGGTTTTGGCCACTTAACTCTGGGACATATGATTTCTCCATAAAGAAGGAAAACTTCGTTCCCTTGGAGGTTTTTGTTGGCTAACTTATCCCATGATAGATACCCCTCCTCGGTAAGTAAATCAAATATTAATTCAAACCCTCTCTGTCTTAGCTTTGGATTATAGACAGAATGCCCTCCAATTCGAACGTTTCTGTTGTTCCAAATTGTCTGACAAGTAATGTCAATCTCAGAGTCATTCACCGCGACATTGCAGGCCGACCGGGATTCAAGCATTTCTTGGTAGAATCTCGGTAGGGGCAGGCTGAGTGAGTTAATATCGAAGTTACACTTGAATAGGTACTTTCCAACCACAGATTTTAGGCGATGGTCTAGAAAGAGTTTCCAGGGGTGCTCTATGTTTTCATCTAGATTCCTTTTTATAAGGTTTATACGCATAAGCTTGTGTTTAGTTTTCACATCGGGGGCCTTTAAGCCCCCCTCGGAAACCCCTCTGACCATTACCTTTCTGGTTATTCTATCTTTCCCATTCCAGAGGAAATTTAAAATAAGCTGTTCAAATCTCTTAAGAATTTCAGGTGTTATTGTGGTCATTCTCATGACGTAATTAATTTGTGATAGGGCGAAGGTTTTCAAAATCTGAACTTTGCCCATGAGTGTCAGAGATCTCTTTTTCCATGTTCCCAGAGTTCCTTCGATCTGCTTGAGTGGTGTTGCATAATTGAGAGTGGTGTTTAACTCTTGGTTATACGAAATGTAAATTCCTGCAATTTTGATCGGTGATGTTGGCCATTTGATGCCAAATGGGTTTTTTTTACGTCTTTTCCACTTGCCAAGCCAAATAGCTTCTGTTTTGGTGGGGTTGACCACAGGTGTCCGGAGTTGCCGGTGTACATGCATAGAGAGAATGGGAAGGTTTGACACGATTTTGCCCTCCGGAATCCTGTAGACGATAAAAATCAACGTATATTAACGCATGCAGTCAAAAAAGTACCGTCCTTCGATAAATAAATACCTTTGATGTTTAATGTCCAACTCTGAGACTCGTTCATCGTTATTAAGTCCCACTTTTGGCCCCAAACTGCTGGTCAAGTACATTATCAGGGTCTTACGTACGTCAGACATTTTGAGTTGGGCAAATTACCCATAGTTCAGTGTGGATTAATTGGTGTTATATTTGAACTCGTGACCTTGCTAAAATATTTTCTAAAATACTTACAAGCTAATGATAGTAAAGGATCCACGACTTGGGTTTGTTCAAAACGCAAAGCTAGACGTTGTAAATCAGTATCTGTAGCCCGTTTGATGGCGGATTTAAATTTAGCGGTTGTGGGTCACGGGTTCATCTGGAATGCTAATGAGAACCGCGGTGCTGCTGTACGTAACAGCCTGATGACCGGGATAACCAGAGAGTTTTGGGCCGATATTGAGACTAAAGGCTGGTTTGCCCACTTGAAACTTGAGCGTTAAAGGCAAGAGGTATTTCGCTATCGGCGTAGACCTTTATTTGACTCTAAACTCCTTATTTGTTTGGATTCACGGTCCGGCGGGCAAAATCGTGTCAAACCTTCCCATTCTCTATGCATGTACACCGGCAACTCCGGACACCTGTGGGGTTGACCATCAAGCCTGAAAGTGAGTGGAACTCGTGCAACATTTCAAATATTCTCTGACATTACTGTTCGTCTGTTACAAAGGTCGTCAGGTCATCCGCAATTATAATATGCTCGGCTGGAATCCGGCAATCTGATTGGCTGGAGCCGGGTTTTATATTCTCTACAAGAAGACCTGCGCGCCGCGTAACATGTTTGAGCACAGGGACTCATAAGTGCCTATTTAAGTCAATATTACAGCGTTTTTCTTTCTTTTTCAATGTTACATATAAAGCTGAAGAGCACAACATTTGTGTAGCTGTCTTTTGTGTAGCTTGTATTGGCATGTATAGTGCGCCCTCAATGGGGAATGTGATCATATGTAAATACGACCTTTAGTTCCGTGACCTCTAGCCAATTCCTCTGGCCCATGCCTTCTGGCCACGTGTACAGACGTCGCTGTGTTTACTGTCATAAGTGCCTATTTAAGTCAATATTACAGCGTTTTTCTTTCTTTTTCAATGTTACATATAAAGCTGAAGAGCACAACATTTGTGTAGCTGTCTTTTGTGTAGCTTGTATTGGCATGTATAGTGCGCCCTCAATGGGGAATGTGATCATATGTAAATACGACCTTTAGTTCCGTGACCTCTAGCCAATTCCTCTGGCCATGCCTTCTGGCCACGTGTACAGACGTCGCTGTGTTTACTGTATATATCGAGGGCAGGGCAGGAAGTAGGCATGGCTAGAGCCGGGCCTAGTGGTCACGGAACTAAGGTCACATTTACGAGGACGCACTATACATGCCAATACACGCTACACAAAAGACAGCTACACAAGTGTTGTGCTCTTCAGCTGGATTATTTGTAACATTGAAAAAGAAAGAAAAACGCTGTAATATTGACTTAGGCTGCGTTCACAAAAAACGGTTAGGGGGGGGCTGGAAGAATTCAGGGGGGATTCGAAAATTTGGGGGTAGTGGAGGGGGGGGGGGACTTGAAAATTTTGCTCTACCTGTAGGGGGGACTTGAAAATTTTTGGGTCCCTTTTGAGTTTTACATTTTCCAATTCCAAGTTTTTGTAGGTAATTCAATGAAAAATGAATACCATTTATGTCATCAAAATGTTGTAATGTTAGTAATAATTTAACAAAATCTAGAACCATTCTGTCACATTTCATGACTTTTATCTCGAAAAAATCTAAACGTGTGATTTGTCGTAAAAAAACAAACTTGAGCCCCGTAAAAGGGCAGAAGCTGCAACTGTTAATGATTTCTGCAATATTTCTATGCAATATGACAACTAGAGTTTCTTGCTATCTCCCTACAGCATGCTCAAACACACCATATTTAGTTTGTCGACAAAGCCTGTATATATAAATATAAATATGCATTTGGTGATAATTTAATTGGAGTCCAGACTGACAGTCAGTTGTCAGTGATACAAATGCATGGTACACATACACTGTGATAGCAAGCTGAATACTGGACAATTCAACATGCTGTAGTGAGTAGAACAAGAACGCAGTTGTAAAACTGAATAAAAATATTGCCAAAATTATCAAAGTTAATACAGCTACTGCCTACGGGTAGTGTCACTGTCACTGCATACCTGAACAGTGACAGAGACAGCTCTGACTCTGGTGTACATGGTAGTTGAAGAAGAGTTTTGGTCAAATGATACTCATGACAGTGAAACTCACTTGTACACAAGATCAGGCCAGAGAGCAACACATGGAAGAAAACATAGAAATTTTTGAATTTTTGGTAGGTCACTGTGCAATACGGCAATTAGCCAGAATTCACAATTTTCCTACTCTCTCATGATTGCATTTTGTGTGCTCTTCAACAGGAGCAATTGACCTGGCCAGAGTTGGGTTAACTCAAGTTGGCGTTTAGACCAATAAATCTAAAAAATTCACTGATGCATTTAAAGAACTTGCCTTGGGAATATGACTATACAAAGTGCTAATACAGGTAGTGTTGAACACCTGTGAGCAGAACGGCGCAATACATGTTTATTTGTTCTGCGCTCACATCCTTTACAAATATGCGGGCCTGTGATAGTTAGGGGGGGACTTGAAAAATTTTGACCATATAGAGGGGGGGCATTTGAAAATTTTTTAGGGTACTTGGGGGGGGATCTGAAAAAAAATAAGATTTCAATCGAGATTCCTCCAGCCCCCCCCCCTAAATCGTTATTTGTGAACGCAGCCTTAAATAGGCACTTATGAGGCCCTGTGGTTTGAGCTCGCGCAAATTTCGAACGCCAACTTGAGAGTTCAACGCGCCGTAATGTCGAACAAGTCTATGGCTTCAGATTGTTTTTGATCGTTAAATTTTAGGCTAGTGCAGCTTGACGAACCAAAATATGAAGAGTTTCTGTAAGCAGCGGAGTCTGTGTAACAACACCACAATTTTTTAAAGTTTTATGAGCGTTTTTTTTTAAAGAAAAAATTCTTCAAGTTTGATGTCTAATCGCGATATCGATGCGTTGCGTAACCGTAGTTTATGACTGCAACTGTGCACGCGCGTTCTGAAACGTTCTTTTTTAGAGTTTGTATGACGCTTGGCGCTCCTGAACTGTTGTGCCAACTTCGGCCCTAAAAATAACGAAATTGTCCACTTGTTTTTAACTTAAACATATTATAATGAGGTTATAAACGGTGCGCTCGGGTATTTGGTTGCGGATATAAGACCTCTGGGGTGAAAATTAGCATATTTGGGTGAAATAATCACCTCGCTTCACTCGGTGATTATTTCCCGCCAAATATGCTAATTTTCAGCCCAGAGGTCTTATATCCGCAACCAAATACCCTCGCTTGCCGTTTATAACCTCTAAATGTAGCCCTGCGTACGATGCTGTGTGTTCCGCAACAGCTAATCGCCCCGCTCACCACAGCCCTGCAAAGACCCGTACGTAGGGTCGGTGACTTCAAATCCATTTTGGGACTTGACGTAAAAAGCCAAATTACTGCCGAAATTCAGCGTTCTTGGGCCCAAGTCGTATTCCTGCCTACCTCAGCTACTCGATCGCTTCCAAAAATGCCAGTCTTTTATTCACTTCTCGTAAATAACCGTCGATGTCGGCAACTCTCTCGCTAGCCCTGCGTACGATGCTGTGTGGTAGCGGTCCAACACTACCACACAGCATCGTACGCAGGGCTTGCGAGAGAGTTGCCGACATTGACGGTTATTTACGAGAAGTGAATAAAAGACTGGCATTTTTGGAAGCGATCGAGTAGCTGAGGGAGGCAGGGATACGACTTGGGCCCAAGAACGCTGAATTTCGGCAGTAATTTGGCTTTTTACGTCAAGTCCCAAAATGGAATTGAAGTCACCGACCCTACGTACGGGTCTTTGCAGGGCTGTGGTGAGCGGGGCGATTAGCTGTAGCGGAACCACAGTCGCTCGAGAGTTATTCAGCTCTGGGACTAGTCGCCCCATAGACGAGTATACAGAAGCGAGAAATACCTCAAGTCTGGAAACAGAACGGCTATAAAAACCACGCCATGTCACATTCCGTGTCCGATTTCACTGTGAAAATTAGCAAGTTCAACTATCATGCAACCGTCGATCGTTCCCTACCATTCTAAAAATTCATACCTGATACTTTATCTGATTCAAAAACGCTCGTTTCGTGTGATTTTCGGCCGAATTCGACGGACAACTCGCCAAACCTGGGGTGAGCAACATTCCGGTCACCTCTTGGGTACCTCCACTTTACTGACGTTGGCGCAGCCTACCCATGAGGGTTGACTGGAATGTTGCTCACGCTTATGTTTTGGCCAGGTGTCTCTTGAACTCGGCCGAAAATCACAGGAAATGAGCATTTTGTAAGCAGATGAAGTATCAGGTATGAATTTTCGTGTGATTTTCGGCCGAGTTCAGAAGACACGTCGCCAAAACATAAGGCATGAACAACCTTCCAGTCACCCCTCATGGGTACGCGGCGCCAACGTCAGTAAAGTGGAGGTGCCCAACGTCCACTGTGAGGTGCCCGGAATGTTGCTCACGCTTATGTTTTAGCGACGTGTCCGTCGAATTCGGCCGAAAATCACACGAAACGAGCGTTTGTGAAGCAAATCAAGTACCAGGTATGAATTTTGAGAATGATAGGGAACGGTCGACGGTTACATGATAGATGAACTTGCTACTTTTCACGGTAAAATCGAACATCGAAGTTGACATGGTGGCAAAATCCCTATACGAAATAGCCATTCTGTTTCCAGACTTGAGGTATTTCTCGCTTCTGTATACTCGTCTATGGGGCGACTAGTCCCAGAGCTGAATAACTCTCGAGCGACTGTGAGCGGAACACACAGCATCGTACGCAGGGCTACCGCAAATGTGGCATATTTGCATTCACCTATTCCTGTGCTGATACCCCTGACATTGGCATCATCATTCAAGTTAATTAAGAATATTTCTAGCGCTAGGATGAACAAACAGGGTGACAATGGATCTCCTTGTCTCACCCCCCTTTCAATGTTAAAATATCCGGTGCTGAAACCATTGTTCATAACGCAACTGCTCAAGTCTGTGTAAAATGTAATGAACCATTGTTTAACGAGTGGTCCAAACCCATTATGTATTTAAACATTCCATAATGTAATCCCATTCTAAACTGTCGAAAGCTTTCTCGAAGTCTATGGCAAGCAGTCTTCCCGGAGGTCGTTTTCGTCTGTATGCCAGAGAATTTCCTCTATCAGCCTGATGTAGTCGCTTACATCTCTGTCTTTGACAAAGGCACTCTGCTGACAGTCAATGAGGCTAGGCAAAATATTTTTTAGACGATTGGCGAGACATTTTGCAGCTACTTTAGCGTTGGCGTTGATGAGAGAGATCGGTCGCCAATTTTTGATGTATTTGGTGTCTCTCCCTTACTTTTCTATTAGTGTGATCACACTTTGTCTCTGGGAGTTGGAAATAGACCAGTACTTTTTGAGAAACACAATTTTTTGACCAAAATGGAAAAAATTGCCCCAAAAATTCAAAATTCCATATTTCATCATCATATTTCAATAAATATCATTTAGTTCATCTAGAGAAACCTGTATACCAAATTGCAAAGCTATCAGATGAGTAGTTTTGGAAATACACATTTTTTGACCAAAAATGCCTAAAATTGCCCTAAAAATAAAAAACTACAGATGTCATGAGAAATTAAATATATATTACTTAGCTCATCTGTAAAAACCAGTATACCAAATTGCAAAGCTATTAGATGAGTAGTTTTGGAAATACACATTTTTTGACCAAAAATGGCAAAATTGCCCCAAAAATACAAAATTGCAGTGATTTCAATAAGTATCATTTAGTTCATGTGTAGCCAAATTTAAAAGCTATCAGATAAGTACTTTTGGAAATACACATTTTTTGACCAAAAATGGCAAAATTTGCCCCCAAAATACAAAATTACAGATATCATCAGAAACTCAATATATATTACTTAGTGCATCTATAGAAACCTGTACACCAAATTTCAAAACTATCAGACCAGTACTTTTTGAGAAATACATTTTTTGACTAAAAATGGCAAAAATTGCCTTAAAAGTGCAAATTTCCATATTTTTGCACAATTTGAACAAATCTGAAATAGATCATCCCTAGGGACATATGTACCAAATATCAAAGCTATCTGACTGGTAGTTTTGAAGAAGAAGATTTTTAAAGATATTTTTACCAAAAATGACAAAAATTGCCTAAAAAATACAAATATGCAAATTTGAACAAATCTGACTGAAGTCACCCTAAGTAAACTGCATATCAAATTTCAAAGCAATCAGACACGCGGTTTCAGAGAAGATTTTTTTAGCTGAAAACACCAAAAATTGCCCCAAAAATACAAATTTCACCACGATGTGAACAAACTTAAGTGAGGTCACCCCAAGTGATCTGCATATAAAATTTCAAAGCAATTGGACTTGCGGTTTCAGAGGAGAAGGCAATTGTTGATGGAGGACGGACGACGACGACGACGACGACAAATCAACCTATTTGATAATCTCTGCGTCGCTGACAGCGGAGCTAACAATAAACATATGCTCTCAAAATGATCACTCAATAATTATTTAAGAAAATTCTTATAAATAAATAAATACACATAGTAATCGTTACACTATTCTCAATTGAATATTTTAAGAAACTATAAAATTTACAGAAATTCGGATGGGCAATCTTTTCGCTTTGAAGGAAGGCAGAACGAAGTTACAGTCTGTAGGCGGGGTATTCTATCAAAAAGTGAAGTTCATCCTCACCTCGACCCAGTTCAGTTTGTACCTTCCAATATCTTTCATTACATCGGATACCTTTTTTAGTATTCAATGGAGGACACCCACAACAGAAAATAGTTAAAATTTGAAGGTATTTGAAATTAAGGTGATAAGGTATTTGGCTTGTTCAAGTGCTTTTATTTTAAAAACTGACATAATTATGCATTTTGGTTTTTTTTGTTGATGTCAGCCCACCATTTCTGTTAACAAACATCTTCCATTCTTACTTCCAAATTTTGAAGAAACAAATCTACATTATCCGGCTTCTTGTGCAAACCAGGTGTACCCAAAGCCATATGAAAATAACATGCATTTTATAGGACATAGCCTGGTTCTGCCTACCCTGATTTACAAGCATGCAGGATGCTTGTCATGGCAACCTGCTTGAGGTCTGGATCAAAACTGACAGCAATACAATGCTGTAGAGGTGAAGAAAAAACTGGATCTTGAACACATTCACCAACAACAGCTTTGTTTAGTGTACTTGACGGAAGATCTACCATTTCTCTTGTACCTGCTCAAGTTGTCCATAATCCTGAGAACCATTTCTCAGAGGTCTATGATAAAATGGGTAACTGTATCGAATAATGTAAAACCACCAAGTCTTTCACTTGCAACATGCTGGACTGTTAATTGTTTGCTTTATCAGCTACAGTTACCATAATTTCTTGATGAAAATAAAAGACTCAAACATTTATAATAACTGACAACATAGACACTTTGACCAATTATTACCCATCTCTCTGATCATGCCAAGTGCCCACCCTGTCATTGCCTATTTTTACACAATTACCCTAAGAATCAAAATCATCATCATACAGCAAAGCAAATACATTACAATATTCTTGAGCCAGTCTGAATTCTAACATCATCTGAGTTGACAAGCATATAGGCTTCAATTCTTCAGTAAAGAAACATAAAAAGAATCAGGTTTAACACATTCAGTTAATATGTAGGAACCATATGTGGTTGAATATACATTTTGTTTTGTACATTTTTGTTACACTTGAGTGGGTTACTGCCAGTATCACTTATCATGAGATACTAACCGTTACATTCTTGTTATCCTGTTTGTATCAATTGGTTCTCGTTTTGGCCATCATGTTGATTGGTTAGTTTTCTTGCTAGTCGCATTTTATTGGCTATTACTATTTGTGTAATCAAATTGACATATTTTTGTGTTCTCAGAATCCTGTTTTTGGAGTTAGCATACAGCGGCCTTTGCAGTGTAATGAACCACAAGTTACTGTGATACTGAGGTCATCTGGCATACAGGTGTGGAAGTGTTCTGTAAAAGAAAGACCTATTCTTTCTATGTATTGGCAACTCTGTGCATCCCTGACTCAGCGCCAAGATAGCAAACAATACAGAACTTTTGTGACAAAAAGCAGTAATAAAAAGTTCTTTCATTCAAGTATACTGAAATTTTGAATACATCAGAGGATGACAAATCAAAAGTTCAATAAAATGTCATCACTTCGCTGTGACACAAGGAGTCACGAGTAACCGGACTGTAGTCAAGATCAGTCAATACTCAGTCAATACTCTGGCAAGTGGAAGCTAAAAATGTCTTTGTTAGTTCAAATAATGAAAGATTTTCTTACATAATATATTTGAAATACTTCAAACATTTTTGATACAGAGCTGAGCTTTTCCATGATTTATTTATTTCAACATATAAATTACTCCAGAAAAATAGTATTATCAAATTTTTCATGTAAAGAAAGTTACATATCATCAAATAGATAAGTGGTAATTCTCTATCAATTTTACAATCAATTAACATACAAATCAATGTTCATATTTCACCAACTGTCATACCAATACTGAAAAGGATAAAAAGAGAATTACTTTGCACTTCGTCTTATGACTAAAAAGTCTAAATGTTGATTCTTGTAGTCATAAAGTTTGCTTGGGTAGTACGAGAAAAAAGAAACGAGATATAAAAATATATGCAGCAACATGTTTACAAAGTAGATATATTTGCTGCAGATCTGACTGGATAGTGCTTTCAAAAGTTTGTATACATCTACAATTCAAAAACTAAAGGAATTATGCAAACATGGGTTGTCTATTAAAATTTGTAAACTGCTACCTTTGCCCTGATTGTCAATGTTTGTAATCCCCATTTTCAATTAACTGGCCTATGCCATGCTATACTATAATCATAGAGGCAGAGAATACATGCTTTGAAAGTAAGCTTACAACAACCAGAAGTTACTGCTACTTATAATAAATATGAAGTACAAGGAACCATAATTCACCTGAACCATGATATCATATGTTACAATATTTTAAAAACGCTCCACTAAAATAATTTATATTCTTCAATGAAAATATTCAAAAATGACATCCACTTGTATGAATCTATGATGATATGGTTTCTTTCACAAATTGTCACTAGCTGCATTAACCTTTTCTGGTAAAATGTTTCCCCAGTGCTGATTGATATCTTTGATCTAGTGGTATACTTCTCTTCAGTGAGTCACATTGTACATCTGATTCCAGTGGATTCTAATATCCTAGATCAAAAGCTGTAGATCACATTCCTAGAAACTGTGGATCAAACTTATATACCCTGTAGCTCAAATTCCTATAGACTGTAGATCAAATTCTATTGCCTATAGATCAAACTTCTATAGCTGTAGATCAAACTTCTATAGCCTGTAGATCAGATTCCAACTGCTTGTAGATTGAGACTATCTTTGCAGCACCTAGTCATCATCTAAGATAATTAAATAACAGAATAAAGAGATGCAATTCTGAAACAAACGTAACAGTATTTCGTCTTTGCATTGTTTCAAATGAAGAAATAAATATTGTAAAAACCTTACCTCAGAAGGCTTTTGTGCAATATTTTGCTCATAAAGCTTCTGGAAATTATCAGGATATCTGGCATAAGGTATTTTTTTGTCTTGTAAGAAAAGCTAAAAATGAAATCCTTCAAATTCCTGGCAAGTTTTACATGATGGGTCTTCACTGTGGTAAATAGTTGATGGAGAGAAAAACTCAGAATGGTCCACCTGCTGTATATGTTGCATATAGAATAAGTACAATGTATTGAGTGTAAATATCTCCCTCTTTGATATGCTTCAGTGTTACTTACATTGTTTGGTTGCTCTAGAAACCAATGATGTCATAGCTTCACCAACTCTTCTAACAGCAAATATCATTTCATTGGTATCTTCATTGAAACTTGCTAAAACACAAAATGTTATCAAATAACAGCAAAATGTCACAGAATATTTAATCATTTACTTCAAACATCTTGATATTATGAATTTCATAATTTTAAGTCAGACAAAATTTTATTGAAAGCACACAGGGAACACATGTACATTTCAAATCTCAGCACACATATAATATGATGTCATCAGTGATCAACATTTTTTAATGTATTATATTTCCAATATCACTATATCATTTAATAATAAAATATCTGAAAAGTTTGTATTTGATTACATTAAGATAAGCTGTATCTTTTCACTTTTTTTTCAATAAGTTGGTGTGAAGTCAAAAGCATAAAATGTAAAAATACTGAAGTGTGACCACAGAACATTTTGTAAACATTGGCTATTAAAAAACTATTTAGAGTTGAAAACCAAAATAATTTTTGACTTGCAAGAAAAATATTGCTACCACAAATATACATGTTTAACCCTTTCATCACCATGGTTTGGCCTAAACCCATTGTTCTCAAGGGTAAGTGTGGACCTCTATACAGGGAAATGGGGTGAAAAAGTTAAGTACCTGAATTGAATTGATTGAATCCATCAAGGTTTCAGGTAGTGAGATTTTCAAAGACAGCATGGCTTAATAGGAATCATAAACATCTCTCCGAAGATTGGACGGTACTTTTGTGGTTAGTAAAATGCAACAAGGTACAGCTACTTGGTCTATATGGAAAAGGAGAATACATACCATTGGATGCATTCAGTGGGTAGACTGTACTCAATCTGTTTAGCAGATCATCTAATTGTGCTTCTTCTGTCATATATAATTTTGATGCATTGTTTGGAGGGAAATGTATGCTACTTTGATTAGCAAGATGAGGAGGTAGACGTCTGCCATCAGTCATATCAATGCCTTCACTTGATTGGCTTATCTGCTGTTGTTCTCTGCTGTCTGTCATCACAATGCCTGATGATGATTGGCTGATATGTTGATGAGTAGGCGTTAATTTAGCGGGTGCACTTTTATCCATTTGTTTTCCAACTTCTGATGTTGATCTTGCTGGTTGTGGCAAAACCATTGATGTTGTATGGCTGGGATATTTATTTTCCTGAAATTTCAAAAACATTAGGAATGGTGTGACACAATCAAATTAACAAATTTAATTGGTGTCATTATAGTAAAACTCAAATTAAACTAAAAATTTCACTGTTGGGTCATTTTGTAGGATTGAAAAGTTTTTGGTTCTATTAAAAGACTTTTTCTCTTTTACAAACAAGTAAATGATACCCTCATACAAGGAAACTAACTCAAATAGTGTTACAAAATAACACAACCAGTTTTTAATATTTTGTCTCTGTACAAATCACAATTTGCTCCTATTGTCTGTACTTTGTGTACACTTAACAAAACCATAATGCTGTGTGTAACAGCTGTATTATGGTTGTGAGATGAAAACTATCAGAGGTATTGAAAATTGTTAGCCAGCATTGTTAGCCAGCGTTGTTAGCCAGCATTGTTTCATTGATGAACACAGCAGCCTCTCAAATGAACCCAGGGCTCCCGCTACCTATTCGCCAATTCGCCAAATGCGAAAGAAAGTTAAAAATGGCTACAAAAATTCCTGTTTGGCTAATGTAGTGGCTGTCGAATTCTTACACCTCCTCAACAGAAATCTACACCTAACAATAAAATGTTGTGACATGTTGAAACAGTTTACCCTCCTTCCTACAAAGTTGCAATGTATTGAAACACTTTACTCTCCTTTCTACAAAGTTACAAATTCCCTGATAGTAAAACAAACACTGGTTGCTGTTCGATACTACAATACATCATGAACATAAACGTCCATGAATACATTGAGGCCTGCTTTGCCTCTGTGAGTCCTGGATCGTCCTTGAGTCTATCATAAGTTTTACTTACTTTGCTGTATCAAAATTTGGCCTGCAACTACTCAGTTTGATAGTAAAAACCATTATTTCAAAGGAAACTTTCACAAATGGAGTCATAATACAAAGGAAAAGGAGAAAAACTGAGGTTATCTGAAAGGTGAAGTCTAGGTCATCTCATCATGTGATGTCATGCATGAAGACGCAATTATGGTTCACAAGAAACTACCTAGGGTGGTCCAATAGGTGAAAGGTAATTTTGCTGCCTTCCAATTTAAATGGCATTTTGCTGCCTTCAAATTTAAATGGCATTCAGCTTGATTGACTCCCATTCGGCCTACTTTCAAACTGCTATAACTTATACAAGAAATTATGTGATTCTGAATGATTTTAATATTTTTGTAGATTCCACCAGTTTAATGATCTAGAAGTGAACATCACCAGACATTTCTTGATGATATCAAAATATCAAATGAAAATATATCTGGGCTAAAATGTTATAATCATTAAAACAATGAATGCCCTCAAACAGTGAGTAATTTAAATGAACATATATCGTTGTGTCTTGTTTTACAAGAGTTTTGTTTGGTCCAGCCCTTTTTGTCTCAAGAAAAGTACTTATACTCAAGATGCTATTTCAGCCTGCTTGATCACAACTATGACATACACGTAAAATCGGGGCCTTAAATACCACAATAATCGTATCTACACTGCCATTGTGCTATACCATAAATGCTGGCTTCTGCATGGAAAATTGTTTTACTTGTGTGGCTCAAACATTTAGGTTATGGAAGACTGCATAAATTTGCCACATGAGAAGCCTGTAACTTATCACAAGCTATCATACTGTGAATACTAACTGAATGTGGCAGAAATATTCAATCTGTACCACTTGTAATATACACCTAACATTGCTACCAGATTTTTATAATTCAATTGCTATCTAATTTTATTTCTGGTGCACCACCAAAAATGAAAAAGGATTTCTATCCCTGAAATGTCATAAAAACACAGATTATAAATGCAAAAACTAAACACATATTTCTTTAATGTAAAAACCATCATGAACATCATACAAAACATCTTGATTTGTAAAATTAGGGACTCCTGAATGACGAGAAAGCTGTTGCCACACTTGAGATCATAAACTGGCTAAAAGTTACTCAAAATGGCTAAAAGATTTTTGATTTGGCTAATGAGTTAGCTAATCGTTTTGGTGACTTAGGGGGAGCCCTGGAACCATTACAGCAGGTTCATTGTTTCATGTAAAAAGGATGGAAATACAGAATATAAGTGGTAAACTTACTCGAATCAGTAGCAGTCGTAGTCTTTGTACAACTAATTCAAGCTGTTTATTGTGTTCTTGAAGAATCTCTTGTCTAGCTTTCAATTCCTCATGTTCCTCTCTCCAATGTTCTACAGTTATTCTGCTAGTTTCACTTTCAGTCACCTCTCTTCTCTTGATAGCTTCCAGCTCTCTTAATAAAGACCTTCAATGTGTAGTCAAGATCACAAATATTTAAACAAAAATTGTCATAATTCATTATCCATATTGTCAAACATGCCTACCAAGTGCTGGTCTACAGATCCTAACATTTCATACTTGTTAAAAAGTGTGTAATCTTTTAAAATGTTAAAACAGTTCAGGAATTTCTGTTCCACAACATTACAATTTCCTTCTAGTCTACTTAAACAAATGGTACATTATTATAAATATATAAGAAAATCTTTAATCTTTTCAAACAAAATACAGTCTCTGGCACATAAATATTTGACTTTGGCAAAGTAACATTGACATGTAGATAGTTCATAGAAACATTGAAATTGTCATTGCAACCAAATATTACTTGAAGGCAGCTACCACAGTCCCTCTACCCAAGACTGTGCAGCTACCACAGTCCCTCTACCCACACAGACTGTGCAGCTACCACAGTCCCTCTACCCACAGACTGTGCAGCTACCACAGTCCCTCTACCCACAGACTGTGCAGCTACCACAGTCCCTCTACCAACACAGACTGTGCAGCTACCACAGTCCCTCTACCAACACAGACTGTGCAGCTACCACAGTCCCTCTACCCACACAGACTGTGCAGCTACCACAGTCCCTCTACCCACAGACTGTGCAGCTACCACAGTCCCTCTACCCACAGACTGTGCAGCTACCACAGTCCCTCTACCAACACAGACTGTGCAGCTACCACAGTCCCTCTACCAACACAGACTGTGCAGCTACCACAGTCCCTCTACCCACACAGACTGTGCAGCTACCACAGTCCCTCTACCCACACAGACTGCGCAGCTACCACAGTCCCTCTACCCACAGACTGTGCAGCTACCACAGTCCCTCTACCCACAGACTGTGCAGCTACCACAGTCCCTCTACCAACACAGACTGTGCAGCTACCACAGTCCCTCTACCAACACAGACTGTGCAGCTACCACAGTCCCTCTACCCACACAGACTGTGCAGCTACCACAGTCCCTCTACCCACAGACTGTGCAGCTACCACAGTCCCTCTACCAACACAGACTGTGCAGCTACCACAGTCCCTCTACCCACACAGACTGTGCAGCTACCACAGTCCCTCTACCAACACAGACTGTGCAGCTACCACAGTCCCTCTACCCACACAGACTGTGCAGCTACCACAGTCCCTCTACCAACACAGACTGTGCAGCTACCACAGTCCCTCTACCAACACAGACTGTGCAGCTACCACAGTCCCTCTACCCACACAGACTGTGCAGCTACCACAGTCCCTCTACCCACACAGACTGTGCAGCTACCACAGTCCCTCTACCCACACAGACTGTGCAGCTACCACAGTCCCTCTACCCACACAGACTGTGCAGCTACCACAGTCCCTCTACCCACACAGACTGTGCAGCTACCACAGTCCCTCTACCCACACAGACTGTGCAGCTACCACAGTCCCTCTACCCACACAGACTGTGCAGCTACCACAGTCCCTCTACCCACACAGACTGTGCAGCTACCACAGTCCCTCTACCCACACAGACTGTGCAGCTACCACAGTCCCTCTACCCACACAGACTGTGCAGCTACCACAGTCCCTCTACCCACACAGACTGTGCAGCTACCACAGTCCCTCTACCCACAGACTGTGCAGCTACCACAGTCCCTCTAGTCCCACACAGACTGTGCAGCTACCACAGTCCCTCTACCCACAGACTGTGCAGCTACCACAGTCCCTCTACCCACACAGACTGTGCAGCTACCACAGCCCCTCTACCCACAGACTGTGCAGCTACCACAGTCCCTCTACCTCTAAATGGTTTTAAAGTACTTTTTACATATTGGTAGCGAGATTCGATGCAACTAGAAGTCTGCAGGGAGTTAGTATGTTGCTGTAAAGTGACAAAGTTTGGAATAGAAATCCGAAACACATATCGCTGCAGTTCCAGACTTGACAGCAGTTGACATCACAGAGTTGTTTACATTCCGCAATCGTCTGTGTATCTCCGAATTTTCCCTCGTTTTTGCAGTTTTTTAACCCACGGAATATTTTCTGTGCGAGGAGTGCTCCATGATTCGGTAAAGTATGTAGTTAACTACTGAAATGTTGTTGTTTGAAAACTGTGAACGGCCAAATTTACGAGGACAGCGTTCAGCTTTGTGTAAATGCATGTCTACCTTACTGCTTCTGACTTCACCAACCGTTGGAGAGTCCCGATTTATCGCAAAGTTTCTCCTGACAGCAAAAGTCAGTGTTACAAAATTATTTTCTAGTACTTTGCGGATGTACACATGTGTAGCTTATCCAAACTTTGGTGTTTCTTTAGGCTAAAACAGTACCAAAATGTTAGAGGTCTTGTATTTGAGCTCCGATGGAGTATGTACCCTGATTTTCGTAAAATTTTGCATGACAGATGAAATAAAGGTCAGATTTTCGTTTCGCAGGACTGGGGAAGTGTAGAGCTGTCTAACTTGTAAATGTTTGTTGTTATCAGAGATTTTTATGGTAGGGAATGTAAACTTATATTGTCGATACCTAGCAAGAGTTTTCTGCAGCGTCTATGGCTAAATGTACACTGTTTTTATCGTCTGTTTTTTCCCGTTGGCTTCGGCTAGAATCCAATATGTGATCTTCATCGTTACCAGAACATTCACCATGACTAGTATCAAAAAACCCTCAAATTCTCCCTGTCATTACTCGGAACGTGCCATGCAAGAGCAAAGTGTACATATTCAGAACGTCAGTTTGATCGTCAATGAGATTCAGTGTTAAGTATGAAGTATTGTTGTCAGGGACCGCTTGGTAAATAAACTTTAATATATTCCAAGATAGATCGCACAAAGAAACCTCAGCAGTTGCCTGTCCCGTTTTTCTCTCGAGTCTATGGTTCTACCTTCAATACAATGGTTGACATTGCAAAGTCCAAGCATAGGACACTGCTCACACTGCCACCAAGTGATATCATAGGATATCATGGTAAACTAAGTCATGGGCCAGCACAACCAGGTTATGATGACCTATTATGATCTGCTGCATAATGTCAACTGTTGTATATAAACTGCACCATGCATCCATGATAATTATCATTGCAAGTAACAATTATCATTATACATCTTAGTCTGGTTCCCTGACCCATTTCCCCGGTAGAGGGCGTGGGGAAATATAGGGTCAGGTACCGGGTAGCCATCTTGAACAGAATTTTGTTCAAGATGGCGGAGGTTAGTCACCTGACAGAACATGCTGCAACAAATATGGCTGCTACCATGAAAACGCCGGTCAAAATTCGACTGGATCAGAATTATGTTCGAACACTGGTATCCGAACCCAAAACATTGGCACACGAGACAGGAAATATAAACTGAAAGGATTAATCCAGAAGTAGGGCCTACGGGGAAATAGAGGTGATTTAAGGCTGGCTGTGATATTGATATCGCAGCAGTACTTGTGGCGTGTATCGAATGCGCTAGGGTCATTGAGGTCATTGCCGACTGTGGCGTGACCCCAATGACCAGCGCACATTCGATACACGCCACAAGTACTGCTGCGATATCACAGCTAATTGAAAGCAAACTTTGTTGGAACTGTGAACGACGATTGATTTCGATGGATAGAATGGTGTCCGAATTTCTTGAAAAATGCCAGGCATCATGTAGACGTTCTAAAAGTATCAAGAGGTGTGCTAAATCACAGTGGCTAAATCATGGAGGTAAAAAATCTTTCTTTCTACCTCCACGGCTTTGTGGTACAAACAAGAAGTTGGTGTCAAGTGAGCCAGAAAGTGCGAAACCCAAGAAACATGAGAAAAAGTTACAAGTGTTACTTTCATCCAATCACAGCTTGTTTTATTTTAACCCAATAGCGTCCATGTTTACATTAGCCGGTACCTGACCCTATATTTCCCCACGCCCTCTACCGGGGAAATGGGTCAGGGAACCAGACTATATACATCTTACATTGAGAACAATAGAATTTTGCATGCGCTCAAAAAGCCATACCGTATGCCTGTTCTGTAACATTAACTGTTTCCAGGCACCCCCTCCCCTACAGCTGTATCTGGGTATTCACTGTTGAATGGTTTCAAGGGACTAATTGGTTATGTGCCAGACTACGTCTCGTGCTCTGTACATGTAATGCAAAGGCTATCCTGAAGCATGTACGTAGATGTCACTGTACTTCAGAAGAATTATAAGTTGCCTTTTGGTACTGCATCTTAAAATGAGATTTTCATGCATAAAAAATGCACCAATAGCAAAGAAATTTGACAACTTGATAATAAATGGATTATGTTACAGAACAAATGGGACCGAAAATGCCTGAATTTTTATGTCGGTTGCCCTACAAGTGCACATTATCGAGTGTTTGTACCAATTAGATGTATAGCAGGGCAAATGGTAATGTGCATTTCCGATTAACTTCAAGTAGGGCATGACTCTATTATGTTTTCTTTCAGTTTTAATTTCATATAGTTATGTCCTTTTTGATTCTGCATGCATGTCAACTTCAATCGGCAACTGTCTGGTAGACATAACAACATCTCTACGAGTGCAAGCTGCCTGGTTGTTTGGGCCATAGGTCTTCCTTGATCCCTGCATGGCAGGGGAAGCGCCTTCAACTGTAACGATCTTTGCTAGAAATGATATGGCCCAATAAAAATTTTTTTGTTCCTGGTAACATCCCTCTGAAATTTATTTTATAGGCTGAGACCCATAAAATGTGGTAAAATTTAGAAAATATACAATTTTTTTTTAAATACTAAAATAAATGTCTGGGGTCGGCTGGTATTTCTAGGGTACTGGTAGGTCAGGTTTATCAGAAACGCAAGTATTTTTTTATTTGGCCTGTAAGTAACTTTTATCAAACCTGGAGCATCACTAAATCTTAGTATAACCAAAGTACAGTAGATGTCAATGAAATTATGTTCATTCAGTTTGATATACCAGTATGGCCAAATTACAGACAGTCACTAAATATGCAATGAGCTGATAACAAGCAAGTCACAACAACCAAACTTTCACAATAATGAAAACTAAGTTAGATCAATGTAGCCTTGAAGTCTAATCAATTTCTGTGCATTGAGCTTTCAAATTGATATGTGGCCTAATTTACATAAATTCATAAAATACACAAATAAACACATTTAACAAATTCATTACTCTAGCAAATGACTATTATTATGCAGGTCACATCCACCAAAATCTAATCAGGTTTTGATCTTCTTATGATCATGCTATGTGCCGTATGGTATGACATTATTGACCATCATTTTAACTTGCAACTGGAACAAAATCCATCTATACAGACAGATGGATGAATGGAGGGAAAAAGTGACACGCACATACATGGACATTGTGGCAACACTGGCCAACGATTACATCAAAAAATGCCTACGGACACAGCCAATGCTATTCAAAGAGGGATTTTCTCTGACTGCAAGTTCACGCATGACGCACCTTTGCTGTAATGTGAGTGTAGCATCTATAGTCACTTCTAAACCAATCAGATAGTAATTGCGCCATCAATATACAGGTATAATATAATGTCGGATATCACATCTTTGACCAACAAGTAACAGTATGATACTCTGTCTGTACTCTCTCATTACTGCCATCTATCTATTTCACATCACATCTCTCATCACAAAGACAAGTACCATTTAATACATTCACTTGCCAAAACTGTTTTCATTACATTTCTGCTAAACAGTTCCTACCTATTTTCTCCTTCAAGGTGAGAAATGAGTGTCTTTAATTCTCTGATTTCATTGGCTGATACTAGTGATGTTCTACTTGAATATGCACTCCATTGTTTGATGTAACCTTTGAGCAAGCTGTTGTCAGTTTGTTGTGGTCTATTAATCTTGTGTGGAGCAGTTACTGCTTCTACTTCTGCAAGTCTGTAAAGAAAACAGATATTCCAATAAAGATAATCAAGTCACTGCGTTTGCAATCAACAATCTTTCTCATTTTTCTCTGCATTAAAGATTAATATTTGAGATTCTAAAACAGCAAAAAAGTTATGTTTCAGATGAGTCTTCTGGCTAGAAAGAGTTAAAATGCATGCACTTGTCAAGAAAACAGAAATTCTATATATTCCATAAAATGTGATTTTACACATAAATCGATCTGTTTCACATACAGTTTTCTGATGGTCATGAACATTTTACTTGCATTTGGGTCATGTTCAACAATATACATTGTAGAAAGTGTTCCTTGAAATATTATCATGAAATTTTGAATTATCAAAATTTTTGTCCTCTCACTTTAAACTGAACATTTGTCTTAATTTGAATCTTTGATTCTGTTGGAAAAGAAGTCATTGTAACTGACACTGTTCCAACCTGTAATTTACATGACTAGATGTGACTTGATTGTAGTTAAAATAATGCACCAATTTGAATGTGTGACTGGTGAGCAAAGGTATATATTGTGTTACTGGTAAATATTGGTATATATAGTCATAGCTATATGTCATAGCATCTTGTCTTTATGCGAAGTTTAAATGAAATTGGTCTTGGCATATCTGAATAATGACTCTATAACATGACAAGAAAGTCACTGAAATGTAGAACTGGCCATAACATATTTGAGTATTGCATTCTCAAAATAATTCGATTGATGTCCATTGGCTGAGAGACTCTGACAAGTATTACAGAAATTTACATAGAGCACTTAGAGACTGATGTTGGAATGCCTTTTTTTGTTGCCTTTATCTATAGTTGGATGATACAAACCTTCTGGAGAGTTTTCCAATTTTATCATGCATCTCAGAATCTGATCTGTTAAGGTCTCTGCAAAAAAATGGATAAAGCAAACTTATGATGAGCAAACAAGATGGTGTCAACTTTGCAAGTTTTGCAAGTTGCAAGTCAAGGAAAAAATTCATCTTCACTCAAAACTGTTTCATGGGACAACATAACAAGTGAACAGTTAAATCACTAACGTTTCATAGGAGCTGTCATAATCACTAGTAGGTGGTATTGGTAGATAATTGGGTTTAAACTTCCGTCGATGCTTCTTACTGAATCTGTTACGGACTGTCTTAGCAAAGGCTTTGGCATCATCTGTTGTGGAAGCCTGTAATATTAAGAAATACAATTGTGCTATAAAGTACAGATAAATATTAAGAAACTGGTAGGTGATAGAAATCAAGATTATCAACAATAAAGTTATAGCTTCCCCCACACACCTTTTATATTCTTCATCTATTTTTCCGTGGAAAACAAATTATTGAAGTTCCTTCCCTAAGGAATGTGTCAATAAACTGGTCATGATTGTTGATAGACATCAAAGAGTTAAATCATTCAAGTATCGCAAAGGAGACTTTTCTGATGATTGGATGGACAAAGATTCAATATTTTTTATATAAGGAGTGTCTTTATCATAGTTGTAATTTACAGCAGATTATGGCAGTAACTATCATGGCAAATGCCCCCCGGTTTTGTCATGGAATTATTTATTAAAACTTGAGCTATAAGTGGAACAGCACATAAATTCCAGCTCCCCTTTAAAAGAAAACATAGTTAAATATCTTTTTTCCTGAACTTTGTTATGCTCATAGTATACTAAGACCTTTTGTACAATATTGAAGAAATTTACTTTGCCAATTGTATGCCAAGCCAATGTTTGAACCATTTGAACTACAAAGGTAAATCACACAATCACTATCTCAGTTAGAAAAATACATGAAACAATGTAAAGAAATGTTCAAATCTTGAGTTTAGAGGATTGGAGGACAAAAATGACCTCATTACAAGAGCTCTTACCCCAATTACCTGTAATAATGTATACAGTCAAGTGTAATCAATCAAAATATTTTCATCCCTCACAAAAGAGATAGCCAAAGCAATAGAACATTAAATTAAATATAAACTTAAAGGTAAATTCCTTCTGTCTATCATGGTTGATATAGATGCAGGTATGACAGAGACAATGAAAATATGACATTGTTTGTACATGATGAATTGAATGACAAAAATACAACAAAGTCAGATATCAGAATTAGCATGTAGATGAACATGTGAGCTAAAAATGAAACAGTGTTCAACATCTGCATTGTTTATCTACAGCCCCTGTGTATCTCACTGAATTTACATGATTCAAAATGTATTTCTGAACAAATAATGCATATTCCAACTCTTCAAAAACACCTGTTGATCAATGATTCTAGCGTGCAATAGATACCTTAGATCACATGCAATAAACAGATCAGTGTGAAATTTCAGGATGGAAATGTACTTGGCACTTGAACACTGTGTATGGTAATCTATATTTAATCTATGTTTAACTACAGAAATTATGATGGAGACTGAAGCAGTATGGAAATTTTGAAGCTAAAAACAAGCCTGCTAAATTATATCAGATACTGAGCTGATATCTCTCACCAATGAACACTTTCAACTCTTTGAAAGTGTTCAATGAGTTGTTTCCAAAGACAGGAAAGTAAAATATACAGTATCTCTATCATATTAACATTTCATAAGTAGTAAGACAACTGAATAAGATATACTTACCGAAACAACAAACTCCTGTACTGGGTGTGTGTATTTATGACTTTTACTGGTTCTATTTGTAAAGAAGCATTCTTGGCAGAGGTCAAAGTTGAAACATTTGAGACATTTGTATCTGAACCCAACAACAGGATAAGCCTTACAGATGTTACATTTCACTTCATGTTTCACTGAAAAAACAAACAATAAGACAAATTGTCATTCACAACAAAGCAACAGTGATGTATTTAGGAGAGTTAAATTAGAAAAACTATTTTGAAAATGAGATAGAAAGATATGAAGTTGACAAATAATGACCAAAATGAACCATTCAAGTTGATTGAATTATCATTTTTCACCTAGTAGTATTCTTAGTCTGATTTAACAATTGCTGTATATCAGCCAAACCACCCAGTACCAAAATGCTACCTCCACTCTAAAGTATAGATGGAAACAATAATGAACTACATGATTGCACATCATCTAAAAATTAAATAGGAAGACACCGGAAATAGCCATTCTTTTGAATTTTTGACGTCAAAATGATTCAAAAATTAGCAGTCTCAGAGAATCAAACCTTTGAAGAAAATAGCGTCAATGATATGACACTGTGCTCCTCAGTGCATTTAGCGGGAGGGATGCAAGGAGAGATATTTGGGGAATGTTGCTGAGAAAGATGCAAAGAAAGGGTTGCAATGTGAAACTGTAATAAAACCTATTGTTTTTTTAGCAGTGAGCGTCCAGCTTGGTAAACATGCCATCTTGTACATGAAGGCAAAAAACATAATTTTCACATGTCCACCAAACTTGGAATTTGCATAGATCGACATAGATCATCCAAATTGATTTATCTGCAAGATTTTGTATGTTCCCTTGCTACAAATTCTGACCCAATTCAATTATAACAGAAAAATAAGCACGCATGATTTGACAGTGTGGACTGTGTATTGCATGCACTACATCTGCCGTGATGGTGGATTGTGAGACGACCACACTGCATCAAAGAACTGAAGTTTAAAACGAAAATATAATTCTAAACAAACTTTCTTCATGTCATTGATAGCCTTGATTTTCTTTGGATACTGAATGGACACATTTATTAAAGACGTCACTTTAGCTTGTCATTGATAGTGAAATGATTTTTTGCAGAAACTTGATCGGTCCAGCCAAGTACACATGCTTACTCATAACAGCTGGACTGCGATGATCACAACATTGTTTTGTGATATTCAGATACAAAATTAAAATAATTTTATTAATATGTCGCATTGACTATAAAGTTGCAAATGTTTCCTTGGGTGTTGAAACATGTTAGCATAGTGTGTTACAAATCAACACACCAAACAGCAATGTTCATGTAAGAACAACCTGCTTGATTTCCATGGACTTTCTGGTCCGCCCATCACACTAGTATGTCTGTTTCTCCTCTAGCTTCCGAAAATTCTTAGTAAAGTTACAAATTCAGTCTCAAAAGTTTTGAGTAAATTTCAAAATTGATTGTAATTTGTATTAATTAAATTGTCAGTTATCAACACATTCCTTTTGTATGCCAATACAGCTCATCTCAGAACCGCACATACTTATATACACACAAGATTTGGCAACACCCTGACAATTAAATGATCTTCAACAGCACTGATTTACATTTACAAATCATTCTATGTGAAGTTATTGCAGATACTATGACAGAAGAGTTCAGCACTGCCAAGATATGAGTAAAGCACACTGAATTTTGAACCAGAGTTATGAAAATGACTGAACTGTGTCACAATAAGTTTCTTTTATTAAATCAATCGTTTCATTTTTTCTAAGATTGTAGAGACTAAGGGTTAAGGATATTAGTGACTTTAAACCAGGAAAAAATACCAATAAGTGGAAAGGATAAAAGAAATCAACTTATTTATTTCTTTACATATTACAAAACCAGAAAGTAACACATAATTCTAATTTAAGTGATTTGAGGCTAGTTTTACAAGCTTACCTGTCAATGTTTGATGATGGAAAGAAACAAACATGGGACCCGGGGGCACCGACGTCCTTTGTACCTCCTTAGTGTTTATTATTTGCCATAAATATGAAATTTGGCAAAAAGTCAAATTGTTTGGACATAAATGAAAGTTAATATGAAAGTGAATTAAGAATAAGAGATGGGACTCAATAGGATCAACAATATCTAAAACAGGAAACGGTGAACTTATATGATACAGAAGGGGAGAAAATTTAGCCACAAACTATTGTAATATAATGGACAATGGCTAATCTAAACCAAATTACTTAAACTGGATTGTTGGCATTGATTACACATGTATTTATTGTCCATCAAATAAAAAATAAATTTGGGCCATTGACTAACAAGTCATTGACAATGACATAGTCCCCACTTGTAATAGGAGTATTAGTCTTGATGGAGCAGGGAAATGTGGTCATTAAGAAGTATCACTGGAGTGTATATGTTCAAATCTATGGACACATAGGTCTATGTCATTGTTCCCAATTTGCAACAAGAGGGATGTCTAAGTTATGGTTCTAAATCGGGGAAAAAAGATCAGACCTCTAGCTGTATTGGCCAGCCAAGAAAAACATATGGGCATAATAAATGAGGTACAAGATGTGACATCTTAAGGTCTATTATTCTATCAAAATTAAAGCGTATAGAACTTGTGGTTACTGAGTTATGCATATATACGCTTAATCAAGGTCAAAGGTCATCAAGGTCACGTGACATTTTGGAAAAAAAAAATTGTAATGCTAATTCATTCATATATGCCAAAATTCAGACCTCTAGCTCTATTGGCTTGCCCACAATTATAAATGTGCATAATTAATAGAGGTAAAGCATGTGCTGTCATAAGGTCTCCCATCCTACTAAATATAAAGGACATAGCACTTGTGGTTACTTATTTATTGAAATAATCGTGTATTTTAGGTAAAAGGTTATCAAGGTCACATGACATTTTGTCAAAAAACTTCTATCCTATAGTCTATCCCTATATACCAATCATACATCTAGCTCTATTGGCTCGCTCAAAATTAGATATGCACATAATTAATGAGGTACAATATGTGGCGTGATAAGGTGTCCCATCATACCATATATGAAGGGTGTAGCACTTGTGGTTACTGAGTTATGCACAAATATGTATATTTGAGGTCAAAGGTCACCGAGGTCACGTGACATTTTGTCAAAAAAATTGTACTGCTAAGTTATCCATATTTACCAAAAATCAGACCTCCAGCTCTATTGGCTCGCTCAAAATTAGATATGCACATAATTAATGAGGTACAATATGTGGCGTCATAAGGTGTCCAATCATACCAAATATGAAGGGTGTAGCACTTGTGGTTACTGAGTTATGGACAAATACGTATATTTGAGGTCAAAGGTCATTGAGGTCACATGACGTTTTGTCAAAAAAAAAATGTATTGCTAAGTTATCCCTACATACCAAAAATCAGACCTCTAGCTCTATTGGCTCCTCAAAATTAGATATGCACATAATTAATGAGGTACAATATGTGGCGTCATAAGGTGTCCCATCATACCAAATATGAAGGGTGTAGCACTTGTGGTTACTGAGTTATGGACAAATATGTATATTTGAGGTCAAAGGTCACCGAGGTCACGTGACATTTTGTCAAAAAAATTGTACTGCTAAGTTATCCCTATTTACCAAAAATCAGACCTCTAGCTCTATTGGCTTGCTCAAAATTAGATATGCACATAATTAATGAGGTACAATATGTGGCGTCATAAGGTGTCCCATCATACCAAATATGAAGGCTGTAGCACTTGTGGTTACTGAGCTATGGACAAATATGTATATTTGAGGTCAAAGGTCACCGAGATCACGTGACATTTTGTCCAAAAAATTGTACTGCTAAGTTATCCATATATACCCAAAATCAGACCTCTAGCTCTATTGGCTTGCTCAAAATTAGATATGCACATAATTAATGAGGTACAATATTTGGTGTCATAGGGTGTCCCATCATACCATATATGAAAGGTTTAGGACGTGTGGTTACTGAGTTATGGACAAATACCGTATTTCTCCGATTCTAAAACCCCACCCGATTATAACGCCCCCCAGGATTATTTTATCGATTCGTAATTGGCTGTTAGTTCGTTTATAACGCCCCCCAGGGGGGTACACCCAAATTCTGACTGGAACAATTGAGCCATTGTCATGTAATGAGACAAGGATATCCGAGACACCTACGTAGCTTATCAAAGTCACAAAGTGAAGTATCAAACCTCAAAACAAGCACACAATTATTTGGTGTTGGAACATTTCAATCGTGAACGGTTCTATCGTTCCTGGCGATAAAATTCCACTTGGATTTCGCTATGTAAATGAACATTATAAGAGTTGGATTTTTGAGCGTCTCGATCTAGTACAATGCCGTCTTTTCGTCACTGTCATTTTGCTACGGTCAAAATAAGCAGACATGACATGAATATTACGATAGTCGAGTTTTTGAACGTGTCGATCAAGTACGATTCGCTCATTTCACGTGGTGGAAAAATCGTTCCTTTCCACGGGTATCGCGAATGCGCTCTACAGAACTGAAGACATCATGATTTCCAAGGAGATTCCGGTACTCGATGACGACTTATCAAATGACAAGGGGGAAGATGACGATATAGACTTCGACGGGTTTGACTTCGATGAAGAGAGCAATTGTATCGACAAACGCGACATCCGAAGTTTCTTCCGCGCATGAACTGAAAATTCTTTGAATTTCTTTCGTTAATGTTTTATCAATTTTGCACATAGTTTTTCTCATGTAATAAATATATTTATTGTTTGAACGGCATTTCTTGCTTGTGTGTGTCCGTTTCCTGAAATAGTCCCAGCAATGAGTAGGCGATAGTGTAACAGATTTTCAAGATTATGCATGCTTTCGAAGTCTTGCGAGGGAAAAATACCCAACTTCATAAACAGCCCTATATACTTACAGTTAGAACAAAAATGTGCATGTTTGTACCATATTTCGAACAGTTGATCATAGATGACTGAATTCCACATCAAGAGACATTTCGTTCATCGATATAAATAATAAAAAACTTCAAAGATTTATTGCCAAAAATTCAATTCATCAAATCGTAAGCAGATTGGCGTAGCAATCTTTTGTCTCGGACATGGCCAGCCGATGTTTCAACACTTTATCAGTTCGAACCTAGCGCCGGCCTGTTTGTAAGATCACATTTCGTTTCGAGATACGGTTAGACTTTTTGAAACTACCGTATAGGAGCGAAACAATAAACTCACAACGTGTAATTGATCGTTTATTTTAAGGAGTACACTAATTGAAAATCGTAAATAGAAAACATCGGACGGACACCACCACATGCATGTGCAATGCTGATTAGAACTTTACCCTGACCTCATGCACTAACACCTTTGACCTATTGCGTGAATTGACCAATCACAGCCAGCGGAACTTTAGGGACTTTCCCTTTACTCATTGTCTGACCTTAGCGGCCATGCTATGGGGAGTAGCTGCTGCTGGGGAGCGCAACGAAGTATCATGGTGATTAGGTATATACGAAATATGAACATTTATTGCTATTGTATTGTTTGGCAACAGAGGGTATGGCAAATACGCTAAATTTTAAAACTTGTAGATCTCGATTAATTTATACTGTACAGTTTCGACTGCCAGTATCGACGCAGCATGGCCATGAGTCGATATCACAAAGTATGAGTTGTCTGTCTGCAGCGCTCACGTGAATAAAAAAAACATTGGCATAAAATTTGCATAATGTTGCATTAATTAGCAGAATTCAACTACGACGTTCGATTTCACCTTTGGTTCTGAAAAGGGGGTTTTAGAATCGGAGGAATACGGTATGTATATTCGAGGTCAAAGGTCACCAAGGTCACGTGACATTTTGTCAAAGTGTCTGAGATATCTGCGTGAACGGATGGAGTCATGGATGGACTCACGGACGGACATGACCCAATCTACAAGCCCCCTGGACTTTATCTGTGGGGACTAAAAACTGTATCACTGCATCCTTTTTGCAATATGAATACGATGAGAAACTAAATTTTTATTTTTCTTGGCCTTATACATGGGAGTCTATGGACTGCCTTATACATGGGAGTCTATGGACTTCCTTATACATGGGAGTCTATGGACTGCCTTATACATGGGAGTCTATGGACTGCCTTATACATGGGAGTCTATGGAGGTGAAAACTAAAAAGTCCTCTAACACGACCAAATTTGATCGCATTGTTAAACAAATCGATGTGCATCTGTATGAGGTAGGGTACTATCCTTGTACCAAGTTTGAACGAAATCGCTCCAGGTGTCTCTGAGATATCTGCGTGAACGGACGGACGCACGGACATGACCAAACCTATAAGTCCCCCCGGACGGTGTTCGTGGGGACTAAAAAACATTTGCTTGTTACACTCACCACACTTGTACTTAGTATTTGGGTTGTACACCTATCTACAATACAATGATAAAAAGTTTGGACTCTGTAGGTCAACAGTGCATCTTTAATGTATGAGGCTAAATAACCTTACCCCTCAAGTATGTATAGGCCAAAAACAATATTTAATTTTGAATTATGTAGTGCAGGGAAGGACATAGAATATGGTGAAAAGCAAACTAAATATAAAAACTGAATATACAATTATATGGAAATGTTGTTTCACAGTCATGAGTATCTGGTGTGTGCCGACAGACAAATATTAAAACTGGACAGGGCCAGTGGATTACTTCCTCAGTAGAACTGATATGCCTGCCGGTACCGGTGTTTATCGCCTACGGAGGCCATCATTCTTCAGTCGATCAAAGGCGCCTTTCGTACCAAAAATTACACGACAGCCGCAAAAGTGCATCACTGTCAACTTCATAACTATAGAACATATTGAAATACACAGAAACGATCATAACAACAAAAATGCCATTTCAAATCATATAATGGAACAAATTAATGTGCACAAGAATGCAGCCATAGTTTTTTATCTTCGTATCACGTTTGAACAAAATCAGTCCATCGAGGGACAGTGACCTATGTTTATGTTTCAAAGACATAAAAAAATCACACCAAAATTGAAATCAAATGGCTGTCTATTGACCATATGGATCATAGCACAAAATTAGTAGACATGCATATGTATGCCATAGTACTTTATCTTTGTACCAAGTCTCAACAACATTGGTTAAGGAATATTTGCATATGATTAAGCCTCAAAGACATGAAAAAATCCAAAAATGACCATCAGGCAGCGATATTGGAAAAAAATTTACAATCTGGCAGCCATATTGGAACATGTCACGAAGTAAATTGACATGTATGCCATAGTGCTTGATCTTTGTGCCAAGTTTGGACAAAATGGGTGTAATGACCTTTGAATTACACTTCAAAGACATGCAAAATTCCAACAAAATGGCAGTTCTGCAGCCATGTTGGATCCTATCGCAAGGTTAATTGATACATGCATATGCATGCCATAGTACGTGCTTTGCCTTTGTGCCAAGTTTGAACAAAATCGGTTCAATGATGTTTGAGTTACGGTTCAAAGACATGAAAAAATCTCAAAAAAAAATGGCCACCTGTCAGCCATATTGGATCATGTCACGAAATAAATTGGTGTTCATATGAAGGGCATACTGTTTTGCTTTTGTGCCAAATTTGAACAGAATCGGTTCAAGGATGTCTGAGTTATGGTCCAAAGACATGAAAAAATCACAAAAAAATGGCCGTCTCACGCCCATATTGGATCGTATCGCAATATAATTTGCCATGCATATGTAGGCAATAGTGTTATGCCTTTGTGTCAAGTTTGAACAGAATCGGTTCGAGGATGTTTGAGTTATGTTCAAAGACACGAAAAATCGCAAACAAAATGGCCGCCTCGCGGCCATATTGGATCGTATCCAGACTAATTTGACATGCACATGTAGGCCATAGTGTTATGCCTTTGTGCCAAGTTTGAACGGAATCTGTTCAAGGATGTCTGAGTTATGGTCCAAAGACATGAAAAATCGCAACAAAATGGCCGCCTCGCGCCCATATTGGATCATATCGCAAAATTATTTGACATGGATACGAAAGCCATAGTGTTATGCCTTTGTGTCAAGTTTGAACAGAATCTGCTCAAGGATGTCTAAGTTATGGTCTAACGACATGAAAAATCGCAACAAAATGGCCGCCTCGCGGCCAAATTCGATCGTATCACAAAATAAATCGACTTGCATCTGTAGGTCATAGTGCTATGCCTTTGTGCCAAGTTTGAACGAAATTGGTTCAGCAGTGTCTGAGAAACTGTTGATGACGGACGGATGCACAGACGGGACCCAATCTATAAGTCCCCGCCGGACTTCGTCCGTGGGGACTAAAAAGACCGTTTGAGATACATGCCCAAGTGACCACCAGACCAAATTTCAGAAAAAGTTACTGAAGCGTTTCTGAGATACCTGCGTCCACAGCATACGGCCCACTGTATGCAACAACAGAGGCCGCGTCATCACATTAGTACTTTGGGCCAAAGGCCCAAAGGACTAAAAACCACGAATAAAACTCAAAAGTAACAAAATTCCAAGCATAACATTACACGATGGTTCAGAATGTTTATTTACAAAGTTCACTCAAAATGTACTTTGAAAAGATAGTATTTCGACAGCTGTACCGCGGCTACTTAGGCCTACTAAAAGTCTGTTCAAAAAGAGTACTATATATCGTTGTTTTTCAGGTCAACAAGTGATTGAATCAGAAACATGTGTCATGAAACAGTAAAACAACAACTGATAAATAAGTAACTTTTCTCAAGAGTAACTTGAAACGCCTCGCCTGAAAGAAAATTTCATCCCGTTTCACAGAAACTGACTGCGTATTCGAGCGCCACAGCAATGAACGGTCGGGGAATCCCCACGAAAAATCACTCACACGTATGTACTCGTCCAAAACATTGATTGTTCACTTTTTAGCTGCATGATTCAGCTTGCCAAAAATATTTTTATTTTGTAGATAAATAATTGAATTTCTTACTTTATTTCGTTTGTTAAGAAAAGTCATTTTAATATTTTGAGATGCTTGAAAAATTTCAAAACCCGCTAAAAAGCGACTATTTGGCCAAAATTCAAACGAAAAACAGGAAAACCAAGCTCGAATCATGGGCTATTTCTGTATGATTACTCTCAGTCTCTTTAAGCATACGCTTATTACGCTCCCTGATGCATGATTTTTGCATCGAAATTTTTCACTCATTTTCGTTGGTATGACTTTGAAACTCCAGGAAGGGATTGAGAAGAAAGGGTTACCTTGAATTATTGAGGTTTTTGCTGATAATTTGCCAAATTAAATGAGGAAAAACACTACGCAAATTTCCACACTGAGTGTTTCAGAGGCCGGCCTTTCATGTTCGTGACCGTGTGGTACAACATGTGATCATGGAGGTACATGTAGTAGGGGACTGAGGTTTCTTGCACGGTCGCGCCAATGAAATGGGGAGCTGAAATTTTCGCTCGTAATTTTACAAACGAAATCGTAAATCCACTCAAAACTTCATATTTTTTTTGACATATTTGAAACCCATGAGGAACGTAATTCATTCTCCCCTGCACAGTAAAAAGGAGATCGAAACGACACACGCAAGATGTCCGTGCGTCAACATCCACCAATCTCGTAATTTACACTGACAGAACAAAAACAATTTGATCGTGCATGGACGTTCTAACGTAAATGCATCATTGTCTATCGCATTTTCATGTAAGCCAATACACTCACACGTACGCTCTAAGTTCAATTGTAATGTCAATTCAACACGATCTGGTATTTTCGCTGATAGTGAGTGTGCAGCGTGAATGGTATGCTGTAGTGGTTAGATAACACTGATCACGTGGTGTGACAAAATAGTTTTACGGAAGTTGTTGACGGAAATGACGTTAATTTTGCCTCTCCCAACTCTATAAGCTTCCTCAGTTACGTAACTTCGTCGCTAAAAAACTGTTTGAACACTTACTTTGAAAAAACTTCAAAAACAGAAAAGTTTGTTAATTTTGTGAAACTGAACAGGGTTATCCCTTAGAAGTCACATACTAAATTTGAAAGTTAGCAGATCAGTGGATTAGGAAAACATCTTTGGACAAATTATAAGAAAATTTGCACAAAGTCTGACAGTATCTTAAAAAATACCGTCAATGACGCTGTACCTTCTCTAATGTGTGGCCAGGTCAGGTAATTGGTTGTTGGCATGGAGTTGTTGGTAAATAGTTGATGATGTAGGGGCATGAGGTGGGATATGGACCCAAAGAACCCAAAAGATGATTAAATACATCAATCAAAAAAATTCTAAGCTACAGTATAAACTGCCTAAAGATAGTTCAATGTGGAAAAAAAAGTTAAATAATTCAGAAATAAGAATTAACAGTCCAAAATAGTAATGACGCACTTCCCTCCTGACCTGAGTGCATGTGAAATACACAACCTGGCATCTGTAAATTAAATGTATACCAAGTGATCATTTTAAGTTACTTTTAACTGTTTTTAATGGATTTTCCAAAGAGTCCTGTGGAAATGATGAAAACGCTTATCTGGTCTTGTGTTTGTTAAACCTCATGGCTGATAATTGTCATAGTATTGAAAAAAAATTGAAAGTGAAGAAATTACTGTTTTTAATAGGCATATTTTCCTTGAAATACATGACCGTGTAAAGAATATATGCTAAAAGTGTTTAAGAGTAAATTTCTTTTCAAAAAATAATTTAATCTGTGACCAAAGGATTTTTATTCTTTGAGTTTACAAATTCAAACATTGCAATTTGTTCAATCATCTTGTTCAGTGCAAAATTTATAAAATGACTGAAAAATAAAAAAATTGGCAGAATTAGTCTTTGTGATGTAAAATTATGGGTTGACATCACGATAATTGTTAATCTGTTCAAAGTACTACTATACTATAATTTAAAAAAGAAAAGTTCATGCAGAAACGGTAACATATATATTCTCCGCAATGTAGTGTTAATTTTGACTTTACATCAAAATATGCCTTTGCTGGATACCAAATATATAGGGCGAAATATTAAAATCAGCCATGTTCAGCAAAAACCACACAACAGCACTGATCCTTTTCTAATTTGATTTGCTTTGCTTATGTTATCCTTGTATGACAGTCAGTACAATATGGAACTTGAACACAACACAGTGAATAAGTATGCTGTAAATGAAATGGTGTGGCTGCATCCACATGCAGCAATAGGAGTGCCTTTGTCTCTCACCCCTCATTTCCAATCTGTCCCATCCCTGAAAAAATCGTTTGGTCTTATATTTATAATATTAATAATTTCTGTATTTGTTAAAATGTGCGCATCTCAAAAACTTTTGATCATAAACATTTTCATTGTTTTTTATAGCTGACCAGTCAGTTAACCTGTTTATTTTGAATATTTGCGCATTTTTCCTCAGTATTTGACATTTTCAGAATACCTTCTTATTCAATTTGTCATTTTCTAAAAGTTAAAATGCTCCTCTGTGTGGTCAAGCTTTCCACAAGCATCAAATGTGGTACTTCATATAGGAAGTCTGCCTCTAGAGGGCGGGCATCATGAACAGTGTTTGTTAGTTATTTTCCTCCACATAAACTTCTGATTGTACTGTAAACATTGAACATGGCCGACGTCCGATTTTCCTGTCTAAAACTTTCACTCATTTTCGTTCATATGACTCTGAAAGTCCAGGAAACGATTGGGAAGAAAGAGTTATCTTGAAATATTGAGGTACTCGCCGATATTTTGCAAAATTTAATGAG
Source organism: Ptychodera flava (assembly GCF_041260155.1). Taxonomy (NCBI): domain Eukaryota; kingdom Metazoa; phylum Hemichordata; class Enteropneusta; family Ptychoderidae; genus Ptychodera; species Ptychodera flava. Next base: position 41,471,242 of record NC_091935.1, read on the forward strand.
AAAAAATGCAAGGAAAATGCCGACAGGCTTACACATTGGCCGTTTTCACTTCAGACTCAGAGGCATATGATCATCTGCAGATTATGCAACAGGCCCATATCATGCACGTGAGGCCATGAGGGGATATCCACACAACTCAGTACCAAACACTAGCGCACACAGAGAGCAAACACAAAGTGAGTACCCCTAACATCAGCTCAGTAGTCTGTAATAGATCGTAGTCAACTAAGAACCTTGGAGAAAGGCTTAACACTGTGGCTATGCCGCTAAGTCCCTTTTGATTTTTGTCACAGCTCAAAATCGTTCTCCTGCACCTAAACCTGAACCATGAACACCCCCACCAGTTTATGATATGACCCATCACCATGGCATGACGTCAACGGATCTTGACAGATGGAAGTATTGACAGACGGAAGTAGTTGACACCAGCATACTGGTTTTTCAACTCTAATACCTTCTCTGTCTATAAATAGACACGAGAAGGTAAAAATTGTTTCAATTATGTTTGTTTCATGTGAGAAGGTAGTGACTTTTTCATTAAAGCTGTCATTTCATCATCTAGGGGTTGTGTCAGTTACAGTAGTCTAATTTTGAAACGGATAAAAAATAACATGTCAGTTAAGCTGGGAAATCATCACTGTGTTTCACAATCTTTTTGAAAATGGTTACCTGTCAATCTACTTGTCAATTCATGAGATCACAAGTATAGTCAATCAAATTTTGCCCCAGAGTATTTTTGTTGTCTTCTAACAGAAATACATTTTTGAAGGTCACTGAAAATTCACCTAGCAATACATAAAAGACATACATACAGACGGACATACATAAAATTGTCTGCTGACTGATCCAAAAAGCTTGCTGAACTATACATACTGGTAACAAACAGGAGTCCAAAGAATACTTTAACAACGTATGATATATTTAGACCTCATGTGTGTTCACTTAGAGTGATAGGCTGAAACTAACTCACATGATATAGTAAAAGTGGTGTACTATGGTTGGGGAGATACAGCATTATCAGGAGCAGTGATACAGCCTACTACCACATTTACAGTGCGTTTCACCTGGGTACCACAACTCAGCGTATGAGACGGACACATTTCACGTACAAAACAAATGATTAGCTCAGGTATCACGACAAATCAAAGCTGCCGACTCACTGATTAATTACAGAAAATCGGCAAAGGGCAGCCGCTCTGTTTAGACTGAGAGATACACTTGATCTACAATGTAACTGTTTTTAGTTTCAGCTAAGAGTTAAAGAGCTGAAGGTTTTCTCAACAGAAACATCTGCTCTCGAAATAAAACATTAATATGAAACTTTAACTTGTAAGGAATGAAAGAAATAAACTCTGTTTGTTGCGTTGACAACAGACTTTAGAAGTTCATGTGAGATCTCGAAGTCAACATCATATTCGAGCCCTCTGTATTTCATTCTTTAAGATTAATTTTAAGCTCTTCAACTCTTAGCTGAAATTGTAAAAACACTTACATTGTAGATCAAGTGTATCTCTTAGTCTAGACAGAGTGGCTGCCCCGTGCTGGTTTACTGTAATTAATCAATGAGTCGGTGACTTTCATATGTGTTGTGATACCCTAGCTTATCGTTTGTTTTGTACGTGAAATGTGTCCGTCTCATACGCTGAGTTGCGGTAAATAGGTGAAAGACACTGTGAGGTTACAGAGTAACATTCCTCCACATATCAAATCATCATATACTGTGGTTGCATATTTGCTGTATAGTCAAGGCTTCAAAAAGGTGTGTGGAGTTAAATCCAGCTGAACTCTATGGCATCTCAGTACAATTGTACAGTTAGTGAAGTACACTATAGTATACCACTCTCCATTTTAGGAAATTATGTATGGTGATAAAGATATAGAGCGGGGCAGACTGAAGATTAGTGGACACAAAAAAAAAATTGTTTGAATTGTTAGTAATCCAGGGAGTCCACTCATACCATCACTAATTATTTAGAGCGCCCTAAGAACATCTCTTTTACTTCAAACCAAGGGTGTGTCAACAGATCATCAGTTGTCCCTACAGTGGCTCACAAAGGTAGAACTGCTGTGACTACATTCTATGCAAAAATGCCAAAACAGAAGTATTTGTACAGCGTAATAATATTACACATAATGGTCAATGTATTATCTGCCCCTGGGCTGTGCCTGAACTTTATTGAACATCTCCTTTACATGCCATGATATCTCTGAAAGTATGACAGATTCAAGTTGAGATGGCTATAAAATTCAGAACAATGACAGGAATAGTACAGATGACTTCTTAAATTAAATTTTTAATTAAATTTTACTTAATAATTTGATCTACAAGTTCATTAAAACTTGAGTATATATTCAACAAAATTCAATGTGATAATCCTTTATGTAACTCTCAGGTGAAAAAGGATGCATTTTGAGACATGGTAAGACACCATGAATTACACAATGAAATTACACAATGATTACAGTGACAGAAGAGATCACTGTTTAATGAGTAGATGTACAGATCATGCTATGATTGGTAAGTATGCCATTCACAGCTACGAAATTATGTAAATGAAACTAACGGATGTATGAATTAAAAATAGAGAATCAACTTACTTGTTTCAGAGGTGGCAAGTCTATGCATGGTTGGAAACCAAACTAAAGTTTCAGGCTCAGCCAGTAACCAGGCCATTAAACGGTCTTCTGTTAGGGCTGATCCCATACACTATAGAAGTACAAAGGGATATTCCACATGAATATCTATCAAAACATTGAGAAATGAAGCGTTTTTGTTTTATGGTTTTCTGTTTTCTGAATTTCTGTTGAAATAGTTGACCTATTACACTTGAGGGCAGGCTGATTAACACAGGTTTTGTATCTATATCCCGTTTACCTTTTAGTGAACACAATGGTAAACAAGGGACACAGTGGCAAATACAGCTCTGCTGTGATTTACAAAGTTTCAAAGCAATTAGAATAGTTAGTTCAGAGAAAATGATTTTTGACCAAAAATGAGAGATATTGCCCCAAAAGACAAATATGAAAATTTCACTACAATTTTAACAAATCCAACAGAAGACAACCCTAGGATCAAGAGTATCAAGTTTTAAAGGGATCCAACAAGAATGTACGGAGAAAATGACTTTTGACCAAAAATGCGAAAAATTGTCCTGAAAATACACATATGAAAATTTCACCACAATTTGAACAAATCTGACAGAGACCAACCCTAGGATCATGTATACCAAGTTTCAAGGCAATGGGACAAGCTTTTTCAGAGAAGATTTTTGCGACTAAAAACAGGAAAAATACCGTCAAGGACAGTGTGCTCACACTCGGTTTGAATTGGTCCATTCGAGAAATATTTAAACCAGGAAAAAAAGAATGACAAAAACAAATAAGGTCTCCAACTTAGGTACTGAAGGTCATCTTTAGGAACATGCATATCAACTTCTATAGCAATGGGACAAGCAGATCCTAAATACATAGGCAAATGTCAACAACAAAAAATAGACAGAGAAGGTTTGATAAGAAGAAAAGGTGGGAGTGGGTAAAAAAATGTACAAGGGATCTGGTAAAAAAGTAATGCTACCTCATCAATCTTCTAGACCCTATCCCCTCCTGAATATCAAATGTTCCATCCCTTGGTATTACATAATGCCAGATGACAGGAAATATATTTACAACCTTGGGGAGTTTTTAATTAATGCCATGAGTGTTATCATTCTAATGTAAACAGCACTTAAGTTAGTTACAGATGGTGAAATGCCTTCCACTGTGGATGGTGATTACAACATCTGGAATTATCCCGGATCCAAATTTCTCATCAGTTCTTGTATGTCTTACATAGAAAAGTTGCAAAAATTGGTCGGCAATGAAAATATTCACCTAAGCTTTGTTTTCTGGATCAAATTTTCCTACAAATTGATACCAAATATGACAAAATTATGTTCACAGCCTTCAAAACTGTCTCACAACATATCCTGGGTTGGTGTAGGTCATTTAAGGTCACAAACTGAGAAAATTACCTAAAATATACAAATTTTGGGGTTTCCCAACACTTTGAGCAGAAAATGTATCTAATAACATCCCTCGGGACTTTATACCAAATGACAAAGCTATCAAACAAGTAATTTTGAGATCAAGTTTTCTTGACCAAAAATGACAATATTGTCTTAAAAATACAAATTTGTATATTTCGGGACAATTTCAACATATCTAACTATTGTCATCTCTGTACGTCTGTGTACCAAATACAAAAGCTGTCTGTCCAGGGGTTTTAAAAAGAAAATACTGTTTAAGATTTTTTGACCAAAAATGACAAAATTGCTCCAAAATAGTAATTTTCCCAATTTTGTCATAATTTCAACAAATTAGAAGCATAACACCCTCGCAAAGATCCAACCCAAATTTGAGAGCAATTGGGCTGGCGGTTTCAGAGAAGAAGAATTTTTACTGAAAATGAGAAAAATCACCAAAAATTCAGTAAAAATACAAAATTAAGGATATCTTCACAATATTCATAAAACTGTATAAGGTTCACCTAAGGTACTTGCACATAAATTTTCAAAGCAATCAAAACAGCGGTTCTCGAGATATTAATTCTTGACCATTTTCACATTTTGTAAGCTCATTTGCATAATTTTGGCAATGCAGACTTCATTTGAACAAAATCCCATCTATAGCCCAGGATGCATCCACACACCAAATACCAAGCTGAAATGTGCAGCGGTTTGCGTGTTTTTGATGTTGACCGACATACTGTACATACATACTGTACATACATACATACATACATACACACATACATACAGACGCCATCGACTTCAGCTTATACGATAAACTCACATTGGTATAACCAAATGTGAGCTAAAAATTGCCCCAAAAATACATCTATCAAAACTTCACCACGATTTGAACAAATCTAACTATTAAAGTGACCATAAACAACCTGCATACCAAGTTTCAGCCAAATCTAGCCTATAGTTACACAGTTTTAGCGATTTGATAGATTTCCTTTTTTTTACCTAATTTGCATATTTTGACACTTATGTCTTCTTTTGAATAAATTCACATCTCCACCGCTGGGGGCACCTGTACACCAATACTAAGATGGTAGGTGCTACAGTTTTGGAGTTTTTTTATGTGGACGGACATAATCTGCACATACTAACATACATATATATACAAACATACAGACGCCACCGACCTGCCATATAAGCTCTTTTTTGGTATATATACATGATCAATATGAGCTAAACATGGGAAAAATCATGCTAACTTTCGATGATTTTTTTCATTATTTTTATCTTATAAATCAATTGCAACTTCTTATTCTACTCACCAAAGAAAGTTGAAACACCCAGTATTTAGCTTGTCAACTTAGCGTCTATATGTGTAAAATGCATGAAAATTGTTTACATTCGAATTCTAGTCCGGACCAGAAGTCAGTTTTCAACAATAACAATGCAATTTACAACCATAGGGGCTGAGTTGACAAGCTGGATACTGTGTACCGGCATATCAACATTCTTTGGGGAGAAGAACAAGGAATTATGGTTCACATTGAAAATAAAAATACCTCAAATTTGATCAGAATTGGTATATACCAGTATGGTTACCAAAGATCAACAATAAATATTGTTTCTATCTGTTCAGTGCAGGAAAATTCTACGGTAATGTTATGACAATGATTTCTGCACAGTACAACCAGAAAAACAACAAGAAATATTTAAACCAGAAAAAAAGAATGACAAAAGTAAGTAAGGTCTGAAACTTTAGGTACTGGATGTCAACTTTAGCAACATGCACAGCACTACAGCTAGCCCCTCTTAGTTTGAGCATAGACAGTCTCTCCCCCCCCCCCCCCCCCACTGTCTATGGTTTGAGCAGGTCTGTTATTATGTAACAGTTCATAAACAATGACAAGAAATGACTCAAGCCTGTTTCAGTCACTGGCATGCCATCACTCCTGCACATTTGCAGGATTTCCCTTTTTCTTACCTCATTTGCACATTTTTGACACTGACATGATCACTTGAACAAATTCACATCTAAACCCCTGCATCTACCTGTACACCAAATACTGAGATTGTAGCTTTGGCGGTATGGGAGCCTTTGTGTGTGATGGACATACATCTGCACATACATACCCAAAAACATACAGACATACAGACGCCACAGACTCATCATATAAGCTATTTTTGGTATTTATATACAAAACCAAATATAAGCTAAAAATGGTGACATTATCATCAAAAGTTAGCAGCACTGGGGCTTTAAATAAACCTGGCATAGATCACCCTGAGAAACCTGCCTATTACATTTCAAACCAATTGGACCAGCTTTATCGAGTATTTATTTTAAACTTTTTTGCAACCAGATTCCATACAAGTACAGACAGGTTTAATTCTTAAAATTAAAAAATTTATACAATGTAAAAGGTGCACATTAAAACTGCTGTTAAAAGCTGTTCTGGAGAAGAAGTTTGGAATGTGAAAAGTTGATGGACACCGCTGCCACCGCCACCAACAGATGACAGACTACGACAATCATCCACAGCCGAGCTAGAAAAGTTACCTGGCCTTTTAGTTACAAGAGAGAAAGAACATGGTAGATGTGTTGCAATATGATGTAGAAACAATGGTAAGTAGTAAATTAGCTGAAGCTGCTAAAAATGTTGCATCCTGCCTTCTCAATTCTACAGAAGGATCTATTAAATCAATATAAATCAATTTTGCAGACGATTTAGTACAAATTGCAATATACTCCCTGTGACCAACTTGTTATAACAATGAAATGTTATAACAATGAAATCAACTTTAGCAACATGCATGTAGAATAATTGTGTACATGTACTTACTGATTCAAATACATTACTTAGTGCATGGTAGACTTCAAAACCTTGAAAAGAAGCACTTTCATAGACTGCATCAACAACCTGACAGAGATAAGAATTACAACATTTATGTGTATTGATCTGTTCTGTACTATCATGTTTACTACACACATTTATCATACTAGCAATGCATAGTCACAGCATTCCTTAATAAAGTGGCAATAATACCTCAAACTAGATAACAGGTATCATAAAATCTTTGGTATGTCTGTTTGACCTATTTATTAAAGTTCCCAACAAACAGCACAGAAAAAAAATCATAATGGCAGCATCATTAATAACATAAAACACAATAATCTTGGATGAAAAAGACCATGACAGCATGGACAGCTTCAATGTTGGATCATATCTCAATACAAGCTGATATGCACATGAAAATTATAGTACAATGTCCTTGTGTCAAGTTTGAATTGAATCAGTTCAGACAGGTCTGAGTAACAGTTCTGGACATTAAAAAATAGTGTCAATGACACTGTCCTCCCATTTTACAGAGATACTAAGTACTAGTATACACATGACATTGCATTCTTACAGGTTGATTACTGAGAAAATTCCATTACAAGTCCAAATTAATCTTATACCTCAGCAATATGAAATGCTCCATCTCATAATGACTTTTACATGTACACATCTGACAGAAAACAACCCTAGGATCAAGACTATCATGTTTTACAGCAATCCAACAGATACTTTAGGAGAAAATGATTTTTTGACAAAAAATGGGAAAAATTGCCCCAAAAATTCAAATATGAAAATTTCACCACAATTTGAACAAATCTGACAAAGGCCAACACTAGGATCATACATACAAGTTTTCAAGGCAATGGGATGAAAAGAAGAGTTTTTGACAAAAAAACATAGAAAATCGCCCAAAAAATATACAACATTCAAAATTTCACCACAATTTGAAGAAATTTAACTTAAGTCAATATAAAGAGCCTGCATACCAAGTTTCAACCAAATCTGCAAGTGGCTGCAGGGTTTTAGCAATTTGCAGGATTTTTCCTTTCTTCCACTTCATATGCATATTTTTGACTTTGACATGTTTATTTCAACAAATTCACATCTCCACCCCTGGGTGCACCTGTCCACCAAATACTAAGATGTTAGGTGCTGCGATTTAGGAGTTTTTATTGTGGACGGACATACATCCGCACATACTGACTAACATACATACATACATAAATACAGACAGGTAGACAGACGGACAAACAGACAGACATGCATACATGCATACATTTTTACAGCTTTTAACCTCCAACAGCCAACCAACTTGTCAATATCAGCTTGTTCAACTTGATACTAGTGCTTATAATAGTATAAACGAGAGTTAATTACATTCTAATTAAAGTAAACAAGACTTGCTTATCAAGATTTACGTCATAAAAAAACAGCATATCTGTCAGGTTATAAAGAATCTTCAGCTGGATATCTTTATCAGTATTTTCATCCTATTAACCAAGCACATTTCAACTTTCAAATTAACATTGCAAGTAAGTTCTGTTGAATAAGTTGAGCCTGTAGGTACTCAGAGAAAGTACACAGAGGAGACAAATGTTTGCGACTTAAGAAGTTCAAGGTCATCAAAAGCATTATAAGGAATCATGTAACACTTTCATTGCACTGTTTACACAGATTGCATAATTGCTATAAATAGCACATGAGGAATCTTACAGCCCAGCTTTACCATAAAAACCCTATCACTTTGACCACTCTTTTAATGACCACTCTATTTTTTCCTCAAAAAGTAATTTTATTTTATCCTTACCAGGTCAACCATAAATGGAAATTGGAACTTTCTCTATCTCTATTTATTTGACCACCCTATCATGACAAACTATTATGAGCAATTTCTTTTAGATAACATACAGGGCACAATATATGACGGTTCAGAATATGTCAAAGTTGGGATTCAGGAAAGTTGCCTTTACATGTTTTAATCCTGCAAGATGGTAAGCAGTTCACTATGAACTGTCAAAAAAGTTGAACTGTCTAATAATTCTACACTAAAATTATTTTGGCTTTATTGATTTCCTAAGTAATTTGATTATTTAAAATCATATTAATTATTTTTTTCTGGGTGAATTGATAGGGTTTATACAGTACAAGAATTACATAAATTGTAAGTCAAATTCAGTTAAAACATCAATTACTGTCTAACATTGCATCATTCCTATAAATAGCACCTCAGCCTGGAACAGCACAATCATAATCTGCTCATTCACACAGGCAGTACTTGACTTTGAATGAATGACCTACTACATTTCACCTATGTACCAAATTTGAAACCATGGCAAAAAGTACCACAAAATTTCAAAATTTGCAAATTTCAGCATGAGTTTACAGAGTCATCTTCAGGTCAATCCTAGGAATTTGCACACCCAATTAGAAAGTAATGGCATACACAGTTTCAAAGAAGATTTTTTTAACCAAAAATGGCAAAAATTGCCCAAAAATAGAAATATGCAAATTTTGCCATAATTTTGATAAATTCTATTTTGAGTTATCACAAGGCACCTGCACGCCAAATTTTAAAGCGATCCGACCATTGATTTAAGAGAAAAATTTTTTTTACTAAAATGGCAAAAAAGAAAGAAAAAATTCATTAAAACTAGAAAGCATCAAATATTGACATCAAATCTTTATGTTTAAATGAGTTGGGCCTAGGGTACCTAAAACCCAAATATGACAATGATCAGATGAGTAGTTCCTGAGTTATTGAATTTTGACCATTTTGGCCATTTTTTCTACTTCATTTGCTATCTATGAGACTTAAAAGTTCATTTTAACAACGGCACATCTACACCATGTATGGCATCACTACACCAAAAATCAGCTTAATATGTGCAGCGGTTCGTGAGTTTTTGCGTTGGACGGACAGACATCCATACATACATACATACATACATAAAGACAGACATCTCACATACAGACTTTTTTCAACCATATAACCTCCCAATTGCTATATATGTATGGCAAATGGGAGGTAAAAATTGTAAACAAAATATGGCAGCCTGATAGCAATAGTCAATCATCATAGTAAATTGTCCTTGCACCAGGTTAAAATGAAATCCATGCATGGATGTGTGTGTGTTAAGGCTCTGAACGTAAAAACATGATGACAAAATGGCAACCTGCTACCATATTGGATTGTATCACAAAATAAATTGACATGCATTATGTACACTATTTACTGAAATTTGTCCAGGGATGGATGGACAGAACCCAATCCATGAGTGCCTTCTGGACTTTGTCCTCTAGCTGTGACAAAAAAGTTATCCTGTTATATGTTGAATTGACAAAGTTGGCGACATAAATTACTCCTATCCAGTCCACTCCAAGCTAAACTGATGTAACACTGTATTTCAACTAAGCTTCATAAGCAAGTTACATTTGACAAAATTTATTTTTACATATTCCATGTAGCTGTATATGAAGAGGTACTGATTCACTGTCAAAATAAGTGACTCCATATCTCAACAAACATATCAAATGATCAAAAAGGTTATATGGAACCCTAGTAAGTTAAAGAGAGCAGGTAGTTCTTGAGTTGGCATGAACATACAAAAACAGGATAAAATTCTAACCTGTGCCATGTCTTGTAGGAATGTTGTCATTTGTTTTCTACTTACAATGCCACTGCTGTCACTGATTTGATGGAATAAATCTGAAATAGATTCAAATTAATGTAGTTAGATCAGCAGTGACGCTTTCAAATCAACATGATACAAATGTCTCTAGTTTTCTCCATTATTCCATGACATACTTGACACTCTGTCATTTATGAATATCCTTACACATTTCCATATAAAGAGGAACAAAAATCCAGGCAAATTTCCCTGTTTGTAATCTCCCCGAATGTATTTAATTAATACTAACTGGAATTACTGGCATCAATGCATGCATAGCGGTGTGTAGTGCTATATAAAAAGCCAAGCCAGTCCTATGGCATGAAAAGGCTGATGTTTACTATTATTGCTTAAATATTTTAATACTCTCTTTGACACTTTTGCATGTCTTTATGATTTTAACAAGTGGTAAAACAATTTGTTTCACAAAAGTAAAAACTAATTTATTGTATCCATATTAAAAAAGTGTTGATATAGAGTACTTACATCTATATTTATCTGTTAATTTAGCAGAACACATTGTTGTCAATCCAATTTTCACAGATAATACTCTTAAACAACCAGTTCTTCCCCTGGAACACAATAGATGAAAGTCAGTGACAAAACAATTAACCTGTGTACACAAATTGACACAAATATAATACAAGTAGTACATCGCAAGAATACACACTTGTGTTTGTTCATTTACTTGTTCAATTTTACAGAGACTACTGCAATATGGAAATCCTTGTAAAGTCAATGAACAAGTGTGAACATATTTGTGTTTTGTCTTTTGGCTCAAAACCTTCACATTCAGTGTCCTGCAATAACTGAGTTGGACTAAATCGGATTAATGGTTACCAGTAATCTATCATGTACCTGGTACAAACCAAATTTTTGTTGTTTGTGAACACAATGTATCAAACCAACACTGAGTAGAGCGTTGGTGACAGGAAACCCTCATAAAACATTATCAGTCCACTGACAAAGCATGTGGGTGAACTAGATCATGACACAGCTGAAAATTATAGCTTCATGTTCAGTGATATCATAATGATGAGCACAGAACCCTGAATGTGAATAATAATAGCGTGCAAGGGTACTCGCTCAGCACTCCCTATAGGTTTAATTGAGGTGTCTAAATAGCATTTCCCATGGGTATAATAATTAAGGTGTGCATAGGTGGTTGCTACATAGCATTACTCTTGGGAATAGTTTTGACATATACAAGATAGTACCCTGGTACTGCCTATGGATTCATATGTTACAAAGATACTTACATGTCATAGAGATTTAGAATCCAGTTGAGTAACTGATCTGACTGCAATGCTACATCAATATATCTTGGCATCATTCGTTTGGTCATGAGATAAATATCAGTGATAATTGCTGATAAATCAAAGACATCCATAACAGTATCATTGAATTCACGATATCCATGTTGTTCCAATACACTGATCACAGTGGTTAAATCCACTACATGCACTGCAAGACGAAACGTCACACATGCATGACCCATATGTTTCTATTACAGAAACATGTAACAACACCCAGTGTCCATCTACCGTATGACAGTTGTGTGTGGACTCAGATGGTAACTTCAATTGAAGTGAACCATTAGCAACAGCAAACAATAAGCTCTTTGCACATTTGAGTTAACCTTATATACCGTACATTTAAGAGTATAAGCCCTTGCTTATTTATAATCCCTCCACTGATTTCTTCAGATTCTTGAAAATGCTGTACATCTGCGATTAAGCCCCTTCTCTGAGTTAATTCAAATATGGGCAGGTAAGGAGAGTGTGATGGGTTGTTACAGTCAGTAAAACTAATTTTCAGATCAAAGAAACTATTTAACGATGTTAACACAATGGAATATTGGAAGTTTCTGTGACAGCATCATAACCACAATGGTACCTTTTCCCAGTACCGTTATGATTCTGTGACCCTCCGTCCCCCTTTACTCAAATAGAACAGTCTAACTCTCTGAAGTCATATCCGTTATTGTTCATTTTCACTGATGTCCACAATGTTGTTTTCATCCTCTTGACATGCAATTCCATTTGTTTGAAACAATTATCCTTCTATTTGTGAAGAGTTTTTACCGGTGAATATTGCAATTTTCACTGCAATGCCGTTATTTTCACTAGATGAGTTGCTTTTATGTGCAGCCAATGCATACCAGTTCACACTATGCTGTTGATAGGCAGCATAATACCGGTATAATCTCCTTGTTTTAAGTTTACTTTTTATTTCAAGATCTGATTCAAGTGTCCCTTCTGTATGTAGGAATTGTGGTATCAGTTTAACACAGTGATATAATACTGTGTCAGTTACCTTCAGGAATCATTGCCGAGTTTTGCTGTCTTTTGGCTTTGGTTGTCTATTAGTATTAATGTGATTGGGGCATGCCAGTTCATGAGATCATCAGAATGTGAATCTTGTGTTAAAATACTTTTTTGTCCTTTACAATTTCTTTGAATGTAAGTCTCTTTTTGAAAGTGACTGAAAGTTTGAGTGATATTCAATAATTGTGCATAAATTAGCATAAATTAAGCATTTATGACATATAACATGGGTTGCTCGAGTATTACCCCCCAACTTCCTTCTAGTACAACTGCAGTTTTGTGTTGCCAAACTATGAAATAAGTGCTTATACTTAGAGATATTACATGCAAGTGCTTCACTCTGATCAGTTTCTATTTTTAAATTGAAAATGTTAAAACTACCCTTATACATAATATAAATATGGAGTAATAACCTTGTTCACTAGTAATGTACACATGATTACAAGTACAGTTCAGAATCACAGTTGCAGTTTGGATACTGCAGCTTTTCTGCTCAAAACACATGAAGTTTGCACTGGCATGAAACAGTTAACCTGTTACACAATCCTTCCCAATGCATTCTACACGTACATGTATCAGCTGTTTGTTCTAGATCACATTATTTGTAAAGGAAATATAGAAAATCAGAAGGGTAGGAGGCCTCTTGCTGCCATGGCTGAACACTATCCTGTAGTCCTACCCAGTAACTTGGTGTATTTATAACATAGGAAACTATGTACCGGTAAATAGAATACTGAACTACACCTACCACTAGTGCAAAGCTGTTGATTTTTTTCCACAACTGTTTGCTGTTTTCTGAAGTAGACTGAGTCAGAACATTGCAAAATTATAATAAAATAGGAGAAAACAGTAACTTACTTTTGAGAAATTTTTGCATAACCCTTAGTTTCATGGCTGCTCGATATGCTGCATACTTGATGTTGTTGAGAGAATCTAAATGATGATAAAACATATCATTGTACATTTCCAAGGAATCTAATTGAAATTACATTTTCACCGATGACACCTGTCAAGATTAAGGTTGAAAGCTATTCTGAGAAAAATGCTTTCACAAAAATGAAAAGCCTTAAAATGTCTTTGTCTGGAATAAATACCTGTAAAACTTTGTTCTGGAACAAAGTGAAATCCCTATTCAACAAAAACTCACTACAATAATTTTCAATATTGCATAAAATTCCTTGATCTAGTTTATAATATCCCTTTTCCTGCCAAGTCGTTGAAAATCTGGTCAAAATTTGGTGTAGCCAGAATGTGAGGGGCCGTTATCCTGCCAAGTCGATGGATTTCAGGCAGTTTTTCCGTACCCTGTGTCCTTCCAAGTCAATGGCATTATGTGTAGCTATCTCTTGTGCATTTCCCGTTCATCTGAGGACAGGTTTTCTGATGAGGAATGCCTTTTCCTCTCGAAATGGTTATGCAGGGAGTAAACTGCAAATTCGATCCAAAATCCTTATTTCTATTTGAGTTTAGGCAGGGTCTATCGGGATTCCCCCCCCCCCCCCCCCCCCCCACGTAAATGATGGACACCTCAAAACAGCCAATCAGATTGAACCAAACAGTGACAAGGAGGCGATTGACATATCACTTGTTTGAAAAAAATTATACTTTTCTTTGTTAATGTTTTCCCAATGTGGTCCTTTATTGCATTGATATTTAATTTGGCTGTCATATACGCATACTTTCTCCAATAATGATTGATAATCAGAAGGGTGGTGAATTTCACAGCGTTGGTACAGACAGATACTGAATCAATCACAAAAGTTTCTGACAAACTGTCTGTGTTGGAAGTTTTGTTAAATGTTTTAATTTCCTACTTTCCTTTCCTTGACAAGACCTGTCCCACACCAAAGTTACACACCTGCGCGCCGCAAGCACGGTTGGTAGTGAATCAAGTGAATCAACCGCTCTGAGACACTGTACATATACTACATGTAGATGACATTGTAATGCAACAAGTCTTCGTTGGAGAATTATGTTTTATATATCAGGTAATACGAGAATGCATATCGGCAAGCGTGGTGTGTTTGGATCTAGTGGTGACGTCATTTGTTTTGACTACAAGTCTGACCTCCTGCAAGACAATGTTTCAACTTTCATAGAGTTGATTATTTTGGTGGTTGGCTGATATTACAGCTCAGCAGATAATTACACCTGGATGTTGGCAAATGCATTTTAATAGCCTGACAGTCAACGGTTCAACGTAAACCAGGAACAGCAGCAGGAACTCAAGATGAACAAAGTAACACTCACAGTGTTAAATATCTTGACCAACATACATTTCAAGATAGGAGAACTTCCTGTGGCTGAAAAAAATCATTTAAATTAATCTAGTAAAATATCTACCATTTACTGGTTCCCTTGTCACAGTAGCAAGGTACGCAAGGAGCATCGGATTGTATCGGAGTAATAGACCTTGATGCATTCATCAACTTCATATATCAATTTTACCACCGCAGTAGTTGGAAAGGCATGAACAATTCAATCATGTCAATCTTTTCATTTCTATCAGATATACTTCCAAAAAAGTACAGGAATAGGCTGATTCATAATTAGGTCGTGAACTGCTAGGAATGTAACAATCAAACACCAATGAAATTATGATTAGCCTCATCGTAATATTCACGGAAATGCTTAGACATGTATCAATCTAGATACATGTACCCTGATAACTCATCTCATGCTCCACCTCTCTTTAGCATAGACCACACCTAAACTCAAACAGGAAATCGGAAAATGGCAAATTGGAAATTGGGTTGCAGTCACTAATTCCCACTTGCAGTTTTGAAAGGTGAACACCACACAGTTACCAAACACACATGAAAATGGGCACGTCTCTGAGATAACTCGCGTTTACGATAACATTTGCAACTGAAACACTGACTGGCCACAAAGTACAATCCTCACAAGGGTTTTCACCAATTTCTCAAAATTTCACCGGCGCCGAAACTTGTTCATTTTGAAAAGGACCAAAATGCACTTCATCAACATTTAAAAATTGATTATTAGCCTAATTTCTATTTTCTATTTGACTGAATACATTGTAATATGGACTGGCCACAAAGTGCCACAGATTCAAATGTTATGCTTATTTTCACAAGCTGGATAAGAGCACAAAACCTGTCTGCTGAGTTTCACAGGTTGAAATTATTACAAAAGAAAACATAGGGCCAAAGTCCCTGAAGCTACTATAGACATGGATACAAAATTAAGTATTTCCTGACTGTATGAAATTATCTCACCAAGGTCATCCTAGGGACATGTAAACCAAATACCCTGTATTAAAGCTGTCTGACCAGCGGTTTTGAAAAAACAAGCGACTCAACAGTTGACAGAGCTCTGCTGTGTTATGTAGAGAATAACCTTTTGTGACACATGTATCGATGAAGAAGGTGGATATCTTTGATAGCTCATTTCAGGATGGCCTGACCAAAACTGGAAAAAATTCCGTAAAAATACAGATTTGCATATTTCATCAGACTATATTAGTCTATAATAGCAAATCAACGAGAGTTAATTACATTCTAATTAAAGTAAACAAGACTTGCTTAAATCAAGATTTACGTCATAACAAAAACAGCATATCTGTCAGGTTATAAAGAATCTTGAGCTGGTTATCTTTTAATATCAGTATTTTCATCCTATTAACCAAGCACATTTTAACTTTCAAATTAACATTGTAAGTAAGTTCTGTTGAATAAGTTGAGACTGTACGTACTCAGAGAAAGCACACTGAAGAGACAAATGCTTGAAACTTAAGAAGTTCAAGGTCATCAAAAGCATTATAAGGAATCATGTTACACTTTCATTGCACTGTTTACACAGATTGCATAATTGCTATAAATAGCACACGAGGAATCTTACAGCCCAGCTTTACCATAAAAACCTTATCACTTTGACCACTCTTTTAATTGACCACTCTATTTTTTTCCTCAAAAAGTAATCTTAATTTTATCCTTACCAAGTCAACCATAAATGGAAATTAGAACTTTCTCTATCTGTATTTATTTGACCACCCTATCATGACAAACTATTATGAGCAATTTCTTTTAGATAACATACAGGGCACAATAAATGACGGTTCAGAATATATCAAAGTTGGGATTCAGGAAAGTTGCCTTTACATGTTTTAATCCTCCAAGATGGTAAGCATTCCACTATGAACTGTCAAAAAAAGTTGAACTTTCTAATAATTCTACACTAAAATTAGTTTGGCTTTGTTGATTTCCTAATTACAAATGTAATTCAATTATTTAAAATCATATTAGTTATTTTTTTCTGGGTGAATTGATAGGGTTTATACAGTACAAGAATTACATACAATGTAAGTCAAATTTTGACCAAAAATGACAAAAAAATTCCTTAAAAATACACATTTGCATATTTCATCACAATTTGAACAAATCTAAGTTGGGTTATCCCTAGGGACCTGTATACCAAATAACAAGTCATCGTTGATGACACAGTCCCCACTTGTTAATAGGTACTTTGATTACTGGTCCTCAGAGAGGAAAGAGTCCTCTTTATTAGGTCTGTGATAAAAATACTTTTGAATAAATTCGCTTGATACATGTCTGAGTTGTAGTTCAGGACATGAAAAATAAATGTAGTTCAGGACATGAAAAATAAATGGCCACATGGTACCAACTTTGATTAAAATCGGTTAAGATATGCCTGAGTTATGGCTCTGTACATGAAAAAATCGTAACAAAATGGCCGCGGCCATATTGGATTGTATCACAAAACAAATTGATGTGCATAGCTATGACATTGATCAATGTCCTGAGTAATGGCTCTGTACATGAAAACATAGGGCCAAAGTCCCTGAAGCTACTATAGACATGGATACAAAATTAAGTATTTCGTGACTGTATGAAATTATCTCACTAAGGTCATCCTAGGGACATGTAAACCAAATATTAAAGCTGTCTGAACAGCGGTTTTGAAAACACAAGCGACTCAACAGTTGACAGAGCTCTGCTGTGTTATGTAGAGAATATTACCTTTTGTGACACATGTATTGATGAAGAAGGTTGATATCTTTGATAGCTCATTTCAGGATGGCCTGACCAAAAATGGACAAAAATTCCGTAAAAATACAGATTTGCATATTTCATCAGACTATATTAGTCTATAATAGCAAATAAACGAGAGTTAATTACATTCTAATTAAAGTAAACAAGACTTGCTTAAATCAAGATTTACGTCATAAAAAAACAGCATATCTGTCAGGTTATAAAGAATCTTGAGCTGGTTATCTTTTAACCCCTTGACTACCAAGGCCAATGTATTCCTATATACCAGGCCCCTTATGTAAATATTGATTAAATCTGGGGTGTGGTCATTGCATGAACACTGCTTAGAGTAAAAATTAAGTAAGTACCAATAAACCATATATTTTCTGAATCAGCATGAAATTTTCCAGTTTTTCATAGATAAATTTTGTATTTTCAGGTCACGTGACTGATCACATGACATGTCATGTGACCAGAGTTGGCAAAGAATATGAATATTTGAAGCATCAGGACGTGTTTGAATCCATAAAATGATGCAAATTTGAATACAGTTGCAATTTTTATGGCATTGTATTTACATATATGTAATAATAACTACCCTTTACTTTATTTATAGGTGTACCTATTTAAGATTTTTCTCACAAAAGGCAGAGTAAATGAACCATAAACATCAGCATCTGATATGATTCTGTATTTGAAAATCAACACATTTTATATTTGTAAACACCTGCTTTAAGTCTTCCTTGCAGAAACATGCATCTAAAATGGTTATGATTTATCAAAAAATATTTCACAATATTTAAAAATACATTTTAGGGAACAACATATCACATGACCAAACACATGACCAGTCATGTGACCAGTTATATTGATAATATGGCTGCTATAAAATTTCACTGGCTTATAGTAAAACACTGTATTTCCTTTAGTTTCATTCACGAATATTGCTGTTAATAGAACATATTTACATATAAATCATTTGTTTTCAATAAATATACATTTCATTTCATTAAAAAACCCCATAAACATCTTCGCGATCGTCCGTACTTCTGAAAACTGTAAACAATCAGCGCGACGCTTCAGTGATCAGCCTGACCTTTCAGGGTCAGTGTCACGACATTTGCTTCCGGATTTTGGCCATATTCGGACGTACGGGGGCGCAATCACATTCAGGCCAGATCGGAATACATCAATCTTAGTTGCGCTGCGTGCAGGCGCCGAAATTACGGGATTTTTAGCGACCAAAACGAAGCAAATACGCCTATTTAACTGTGCCGGATATTTCCGGCACTCAAGGTATATGGTAATTCAATATGGCGCCGGAAATATCCGGCGCCATAGGTAGTCAAGGGGTTAATATCAGTATTTTCATCCCATTTACCAAGCACATTTTAACTTTCAAATTAACATTGTCAGTAAGTTCTGTTGAATAAGTTGAGACTGTACATACTCAGAGAAAGCACACTGAAGAGACAAATGTTTGAAACTTAAGAAGTTCAAGGTCATCAAAAGCATTATAAGGAATCATGTTACACTTTCATTGCACTGTTTACACAGATTGCATAATTGCTATAAATAGCACATGAGGAATCTTACAGCCCAGCTTTACCATAAAAACCCTATCACTTTGACCACTCTTTTAATTGACCACTCTATTTTTTCCTCAAAAAGTAATCTTATTTTATCCTTACCAAGTCAACCATAAATGGAAATTAGAACTTTCTCTATCTCTATTTATTTGACCACCTTATCATGACAAACTATTATGAGCAATTTCTTTTAGATAACATAAATGGTGGTTCAGAATATATCAAAGTTGGGATTCAGGAAAGTTGCCTTTACATGTTTTAATCCTCAATGTACTATGAACTGTCACAAAAAGTTGAACTTTCTGATAATTCCACACTAAAATTATTTTGGCTTTGATGATATCCTAATTAATTCAATTATTTAAAATCATATTAATTATTTTTTTCTGGGTGAATTGATAGGGTTTATACAGTACAAGAATTACATACAATGTAAGTCACACTTTGACCAAAAATGACAAAAAATTTCCTTAAAAATACACATTTGCATATTTCATCACAATTTGAACAAATCTAAGTTGGGTTATCCCTAGGGACCTGTATACCAAGTAACAAAGCTGTCTGACCAGCAGTTATGAAGAAGAAGATTTTTGACCAAAAACACCTTTTTTGGCATTAATTTGCCTATTTTCAACGATATCAAAAAATTAAAAAAAATAGTGTCTCAAAATCATATTTTTCATCTACACAACAAATATCAAACCAGTAAGTACTGCGGTTCTCAAGATATTTGAGTGGACGGACGCCTCACAAACGGACATACATACATACATACATACATACATACATACAGACTGACGACTGACGCCGGACGGATACCCATCCCAATAGCTTCTATAGACTATAGTCTATAGTAGCTAAAAATCATAATAAAATGGCCGCCTGGCGGCCATATTGGATCTTATCACAAAACAAATTAACATGCATATGTATGACATAGGTCAATGTCCTTGTACCAACTTTGAATAAAATTGGTTGAGATATGCCTGAGTTATGGCTCTGTACATGAAAAAATTGTAACAAAATGGCCGCACGGCGGCCATATTGGATCATATCACCAGAAAAATTGAAGTGCATATCTATGACATTGGTCAATGTCCTTGTATCAACTTTGAATAAAATCAGTTGAAACATGCCTGAGTCATTGCTCTGTACATGAAAAAATCGTAATAAAATGGCCGTCTGGCAGCCATATTGGATCGTATCACGAATTATATTATAGCTTTGTCAATACCAGTGAATTTTGTGACGTCATATCCATACATTATATACATTATTACTGATAATGTATTCCATTATTCAGCATTGCGGCCCCACAGCGAGCAAGTTTTTCTTTTGAAAACGAAAAAAGGACTGCGCATTTCAAAGGAGGGAAAGTATCGGATAAACCAAGTAATACACAAAACTGTAAATCTTGATAATGGTGCACAATATTGATAATAATGTCTTACTGTACGATTTATCACATTTTTTTGAGTCCTCACGCATGCACTTGTCGTCTGTCTGGCTGGCGCTCAGCATGTCCCCGTCCGATACGCTGGTTGTACTACTACGTTTGTTTACAACATGGTTCGCTTCGTTGCCGTATAGGTGACACAGATCTCAGTACGTTTGCAAACTCCTAGACGATACTGGGTTTGACACATGGCATATTATGTTTGTCAGTGGCCATGTAAACTATGCAAGCGTGAAAGGCTACTCGAACCAGCCGTAAACGGGCCAACAACGGCAGCTTGCTGTCATCAACCTTGACCAGAAGTGTCTACGGAAATTACTACGGAGCCATTCAAAGTCTCGGTCCAAGGTCAGCTACTACCAACAATCATGACGACCGTGGACTCTCCGTTGATCTAACATCTCGGCCACCTAATTCTGATACACTGACTGTAATCGGAGACAACTTTCATTCATCGTTTTTTTTCTCCTTGTCTGTGGTTTTACCTTGCCTTGTTCTCGATATCGCGACGGTACGGAAACCCTCCAGTATGTTTGTCAACTGTACCTTTCAAGCACCCGTTTACGTCAAGTTTTCTCGTTCGCCGAAATAAAATAGCTCTTCTTAATAAGCCATCGAAAATTAAATTTATAGACACCATTATTATTGAAATATAAACATTAGAATAACAATGTTGAATTCTGTTGATATCGTTTGCAATGAATGCTGTACTACTAGCGACATAATAATGATCGTATTGATCAGCTGATACCATGGCATGCAGCTCGCTGATCATGCTGATGTCGATGCATGAACATTCCGTTTTCTTCATCTCTGGCATTTCACCGTGTCGGCTTTTTGAATGGCACGATATTTAAAGGTGATGTTTCAAGTTTGATATAGACGGTAGAGATGCAGTTCCTTTTCATTTCCTTCGAAAATACACCGTTTTTCAATTCAAAATTGAACCGTGAAAGTGTTGGTCATTTTTTGTGCTGAACGTGCGTGTTCAGTGCATTGCAGTGTGGAGTGCATGTGATGTGTGCAGAGTCAGGACGCTAACTGGCTTCAAACTCAGTTTAAATTTCCTTTTTTATTCGTTTTCTACAACTACAAATTCACTGGCATTGCCAAAACTATAAAATAATAGCAATAATGCACCCCCTCCCGGCCCATAATGGACTCAAGCAAACTTTGCACTCCATAATGTACTCGGCTTCGCCTCGTACATTATGTCGTGTAAAGTTTGCTTTCGTCCATTATGAGCCGTAAGGGGGTGCATTATTGCTTAAACAAATCAACGTGCATCTGTATGACATATGAAGTAATCCTTGTACCAAGTTTGAATGAAATCGCTCCAGGCATCTCTGAGATATCTGCGTGAACGGACGGACGGACGTACGCACGCACGCACGCACGGACATGACCAAACCTATAAGTCCCCCCGGACGATGTCCGTGGGGACTAACAAAGCTGTCTGACCAGCGGTTATAAAGAAGAAGATTTTTTACCAAAAACACCTTTTTTGGCATTAATTTGCCTATTTTCGACAATATCAAAAAATTAAAAAACTTGTTTCTCAAAATCATGTTTTTCATCTACACAACAAATATCAAATCAGTAATTACTGCAGTTCTCAAGATATTTGAGTGGACGGACGCCTCACAAACGGACATACATACATACATACATACATACATACATACATACATACGTACAGACTGACGACGGACGCCGGACGGATACCCATCCCAATAGCTTCTATAGACTATAGTCTATAATAGCTGAAAATTAGATTTCAGTTTTTGTTTTAGTCACAATGATTAACCAGATGTACATCTTTATGCCAGTGCTGTTAACTAATAGAGATTTTACATGAACATTATTTTATTGGCTGATGAGATACCATCAAAACTCTTTATGTACAAAATAGTTTTTGATAGAACTGTTCTCTATCTGTTGTACAGTAAATTTGATTACGGTCTTTACAATAATTGTATCTTCTGTTTCTACATGTATGTTTGCAATGCATATATTTTATAAAATACCTTTGTAATTGTCCAACTTCACTTTATATCATCCTAACTTGCATAAAGGCCTTGAAATGCAATAAACTGAAATTAAAGTAATTTATTTACATGTACTCTATATGATACACCAGCATGAAGTTTTCTGAAGTATACTTACCTAATGATTCCATTACTTTCACAAAGTTTGGATGATCCCATTGTGTTCTCTCTGTGTAATGACTGAAATTAATTGACATAAAATGCATTAATTGGAAACCAGCAGATAAAAATGTGCCTGTTAATGATTACAAGTTGTGCTCTCTGTATTTCATTGTTGTCGTTCTGCAACAGTGAAAAGATAGCTTGTAACTCAACAACACATTTCAGAATCCATGTTATGACTACATTACATGTAGTTTATGGACATGAACATCCAGCTGTGAAATGTGACATAGAATTTGCAAACAAAGTATTTCATTCAGATTCAGACTTACTGTACATGTAGCATATTCCATACTACAAGCTGATAACAGGATGCCCAGGGATTGTCATTGTCATTAATGAGAGGAATATATTTGATTGTCATAAACAAGACCTCCAGTCCTGAACGAGATACATTTAACATTACTTTTGTGACTATGTGTCAAGTGTAGAACAAAATCTATTGAAACTGTTTAAATTGTAACATTAGAAGCTGTCAGTGAGCAATTTTTATAGGACTGGTACATGACAGCTACTACATCCAGTTTGCATTCATAGATGTCGTAAAGCTGCTTGATAGATGCTCTATGTCTTGGCTTGAGCTGATCAAACTTGATTGAGCTTGGAATTGAACACTGGCGCAAGCCGAATTTTTAGCAGGTCTCATAATTTTGGCAAAGGGATGAGGTTATGTTGCAAAACACAAAAAAACACTCCAGCCTATGTTTTACATCTACATAAGTAGCCACACTAAAATATAAGATAAATGTTCTTGAAAGTGTAAAAACCTGAGTCGACATCCTTATAAGTAAATTATTCGTTCTAAAAGTGTACCATAACCTCTCCTTTGAAGTGGAACAGCCCAACAGCGTAATAATATCAACAAGTGATACGGTTACCATCACTCCTTAGCAACAAATTTTCTATGAGTTGCAGCTATATGTAGGAGCAGGCAAGGCCGATTTCTGTCAATTTCGTGGCGAATTTCATTACGTCCTTGTGAAAACAGTCATAACCAAAGTATGTATGTATGATAAAGGGGTTATTACATGAAGTTTGGGCGATACCGGGTCATACTCTCGTGATCTGTCTGCATTTTGACTCGTTGTTGTGCAACTCATCAAAATACGGACACATCACCCGAATATGATGCGGTATCGCCCAAACTTTGTGTAACAAGTCATTGACAATGACAAAGTCCCCACTTGTACTTTAATAACAAGTCCTCTGAGAGGAAAGAGTCCTCTTCATTAATTAGGTCTGTGATTAAAAATACTACGATACAGATGGGGCTTACTGGCCAAAAATGAGTTCCATGGTGGTGAAAACATAAAACCAATGTAGGTTGCCATAATAATTACAAAAGGTCATTAAAATGAATCAATTAGTACTTAATCGACAGGATGCTGCCAAACATTTTTGCATCCTATCCTAACACTGACAGATTATCACCGGTACCATATTTCATAAAGTTTGATACAGTACTTTGGACATTCACCCTGAAAACAAAAATCCATTTTGTAAATGCAAACTAGAAATTAATTTATATATATATATATATAAAATACTACTAAGTGTCATTGATTTGTATTTACAACACTATGAGATCAAAATCTGCACCAAGTTTCATCTTGACTTTAACGCATATCACTCTAATTAGGAAAGTTCATTATATATGCAATTACAAATTAATTAACTTGACACTGATAAATGTCTTTTTCACTGTTAAAGCAATGTCAGCTTAATATCTGTACCGAGTTTCATGAAATTTGATGCAGTATTTCTTGACATACATTGTATCAGACTAATTACGAAAATTCAATAATTGACATGATACTGCTACATGCCGTTAAACAAATTGATGTGCATATGTATGACATAGGTCAATGTCGTTGTGCAAACTTTGAATGATACTGGTTGAAATATGTCTGAGTTATAGCTCTGTAAATGAAAAAATTGTAACAAAAATGGCCATTAGGCTTCCATTATATTGCACTGGACTGTGAAACCAATAGACATGCATGTTTATGACATGTACTATCAATGTCCTTGTATCAACTTCGGAAAAAATCAGTTGATACATATCCAAATTATGGCTCAGGACATGACAAAATCATAACAAAATGGCCACAAGGCAGCCATATCACATCGGATTGTTAAAGGAATTGACATGCATATTTATGGACTAATAACCCCTAAATACTTATTATGACCTTTAGAAGTAATCTGTGGTGAATATTGTTCATTATGTTGATCATAACACTTTGAATAAAGTTGCAAACATGTGGCAACGGTTCTCTCAAATTTACACATAACTCCAATATATAATGAAACACATGAGCATTTTCAGTTCATATCTGGTTTTTATATAGCATTTTAAGAACATAAATGTGAAAATTTCAGAATATTTGACCCAGCCACAGCGGAGTTAAATTTTTATGGAAATCTTGAAATTGGGAGCAAAAAGCAACCAGGAAATCGGATGATTTGCATACATTTACATACATTAATACCTCTTTATTACGCAATTTACGACTGCTTGACAAGCTAAAAGGTGAAACCAACTGATATTTTAATCTTTCGTAAACAAATGAATTAAAGTTATGGGGAGCATCAAGCTGCCCTGACAAGAGATCTTGGCAACTGAATATGCACACTTACTTGACATAGTATGGGATTCCTGTATTGGTTTCAGAACGTTCCCATCCTTCTATTCCATCATCTACAATGTGAAGAAATTTCAACATGAAAATTTACAGTACATTTCTTACCACTACACATTGAACTGTGCGGTCTATAAAAGATTGGAAATTTCTAGGGCCAAAAAAAGGAAAAGGTTTTATTTGTAATCCTTGTGCATTGATCTAGACTAAACTGCATCAGCTCTTTTGTTTTGTTAACTTGTAAAAATATGCAAAAAATTGACATTTACTATCAGTATAAATATGCTAATTAGCCGCCCGCCTTTAATTTTCATTTGTGGAGAACACTGCATGCACCATCACCATCATGATGCCGGATATCAGTATTACTGTTCCATGTAGACCTTCCTCATGTATTTTTAAACAGGAATGTTTTAGAACTCTACACTGCACGATAGACGTACAGTTCAGTCTTAAAAAGCTCCCCGCATGTTTGAGGGCCTAATTACTCATGAAAGTTATGTGAACTGCAGACGGTCAATGGATATGGCATATTTCTTTAAAATGCATCTCAAACAGTGAGCAAGATGGGAACACTGCATATTCTCACCATTTTTCTTGTCCACTCACTGTACCCTACACAACATATGCAACATACATACATGCACACACAAACATGGGCACACCCGGGCACACACACACACACACACACACACACACACACACATATATGGCGAGAGAGAACAAACAAATTACTTCAAGTAACTATTAATTATATCTGTCCCTTATAATAATAGTTTCATACATCCTGCAATCTTCAGACAGTTCTGCTTTATCTGCCTGAAGATTGCAGGATGTATGAAACTTACGTAACTGATATTATTACTTCTTATTTGAAGTAATTTATGTTCTTCTATATGGCGCTCTGCTTTAAGCATTGAGAAATGTAATTTCCAATGGAAACATCTGTATGACAGTGAGGGCAATATCACAATCTGTGGCCTGTCCAAGGGATGGTTATTCTGACCGAAATATTGATGATGCCTGAGCTGCAGGCAAGGGTATCATCCATATTTTGGTCACAATCACCAGCCTGAGAGCAGACCAAAAATCGTGATATTGCCAATATCTTCATGGGTTCAACGTTTATTTTATTACACCAAACATTTGAAATCATCACAAAATCAAGTATTTGTACTGTGTGCATCGAATCACAGGTTGAAATGACGCCCTACTTTTTGAATGACGCATCTTAAATTTCTAGTGCAAAAGCTCCTCGAGCCCGTAAACTATAATGCGTGTGCATGCTTGGAACTTGAGTTTGAATGGCTAGATGGGCAAGAGTTGAGGGCAATAGCAAAACGAAGCATATTTTATTACATGCCTCAATGTGAGTGCAAATAAGTGCATTGATTTGAATAGGAACATCCGGGGAATTAGCAGGCCGGTGAACGATGTACTGACCGGTTTCCATGGTTACCTGGTCCAGTGAAGCCCAAAGTAGACGGTTAATGCAAGATGTAAAATATCCATACGTGCACTGTCACTTGGACTTTCTTTAAAATCAGTTTAATACTAGTTGATAATGGTGAAATTGTTTGAAAATGCCCTGCATGTAACTAAATGTCATTAAGACTGATATAGCATTAACTGTCAAGAGCCATAAAATATTATTGCCTTAATACATAACTGTGAAGAGGCATGTATATTATTGCCTGAATACATGGGTTTATGTGCCCTCGCAGCAGGAGACAATATGCCCTCCTGGCGTTCGGCAAATAGTCACCTGCACACCCAGCGGTGGTATACCACAAGCGAAAGCGAGTGCATATATAAAGTGAACTGGTCAAAATCAAGTGGTATGCCACAGCTGGGTGTGATTTATTGCTATTATATCATAACAGTATATTGAAATTCTGGCGTGGAACATCAAAAACAGATTTTTCCTCAAGTCGAGAGCTCTCGCGTATGCCGGCCGTGGTATATCGCTAATATACCATGGTTCTTTTCGCGTCTCAACCAATCAAATCACTGTGTTTGGGCCATCAATATACTGGTATGATATAATATAATATCACTTTTTTTGGAATGTCATGTTGCAGAGTTTTAGCCAATCACTAGATCAGTACTATAAGTGATATATATCTATATATATATATATATATAATATATATATATATATATAATATATATATATAGAGGTGGGTTTAGGTTGTACTCGCTGGTTGGGAACGTGCTCGATGCGGTCATTCCACAGAGCGATTTTTACTTCAGGATTGACTGGAGTGACAAAGTAACTGAGTTGTGACTGAGTTTCGCACTCTATGCGGTCATCAGACAACTGAGGAATTCTTGCTCTCAGCATGCATAAAATGTTCGTTGGCACCCAGGTGGCTAAGGTGATGGTATGTAGTGTAATATATATGTATACGCCTAAGTCCTGTGTTCTACTTGTTATCATTTTTTACCATATATATATATAAATATATATATATATATATATATATATATATATATATATATATATATATATATATATATATATATATATATATATATATATTTATATATATATATAGAGAGAGAGAGAGAGAGAGAGAGAGAGAGACAGAGACAGAGAGAGAGACAGAGAGACAGACAGAGAGACAGACAGAAATAGTTAAACAGTTTAAATTCACTTGGATGGAAATAAATACAGCAATGATGTAAAGTAACGTCATGCAAGTGCAAGCAATAGATCATTATGGGTTCTCTATGATTGTGTCACATGAATGATGAAGATATGACATCAGCAGGATTAGTATAACGGAAAATACAAAGATCGTGCTTATAAATAAATGTTGTACATTAAGAAAACATTGCTTTACGAAACTTTAAACTGTGGAATTGTCTGAGAAAGTCGATCGATTGGAAATGATGTACCCCCCTTGCAGTCCGATGCCCAAGGTTGGAATCTGGCGTGTGGATATGCAGGTGAATGGCTATTTATACCTCCGGGAAATGGACTGAGAGGGCGCTGTGGGAACTTATTTGAATATTGGGCGGACGTTTAAGCCAACAGGTGAATTAGTATTGAGTTTCTGGATCCATAGTGATTAGATTTGTTTACGCAGCTTATCATCTGACTGATATATTTGCACTAAAGCGGAAATTGTAATGTCGTTGATGTCATGCAGATCAGAGTTGAAATGGGTGGCTACAGGGGTGTCTTTATTGTGGCGAGTACATTTGTAGTTGAGAGATGATTGTTGAAACGTAGTCTAAGTGAAGTCTTAGTTTCATTGTTGTGGGTTGTTGTGGGTAGTACTTGGGACGAGGTGGTTTTGGTGCGAAATGGTTTTGGGACGAAGTTGTGTGGGGCACAGGTTATCGTAACGTTGCTTGGATAGTCATTCCGAGGGGGCGGCCGCAGGTCGCCGTTTACTTGGAAAAAAAAGAAAGGTCAGACATCGATTTCAGACAAGCAGCCAGAAAGAAACAAAAGAAACAATCTGGCGTCAAATAAATGATCCTCGACTATCACAAATACCTTCAAATGTTTGGCCGGCCTAGAAACGTTACATGTGCCGAAATTTGGCAATAATCACTTCCTGGGGATTCCGCACACTTGCCCTGTATACGCCATACTGACTTAATTGGACTTCGCATTGACTTGTGGGTAAGGTAGTTCGAATTCTTTTTTTTCCGAGTAAACGGCGACCTGCAGCCGCCCGCCTCGGAACGACTATCCAAGCAACGTCATGATAACCTGTGGTGTGGGGGAAGTGGTTTTGGTGCGAAGTGTCTGGACCCCCAGTCCCTCGGGGTACAGTCTACTCTACAGACGTATGCTGTTGCCCTCATGGCCAGTCAATATGTGTATAATGCTAGAGATTATTCACCAATTTTCCAAATTTCATCAAATTGTACATGTACCCCATGAAAGGTGACTCGACTTTCTCTGGCCTTTCTTTCTGTCTCGAAATCTTAGCTGCAGTCACAGTCCCTCGTGGGCTATTCAGCTCTGGGACTATTCGCCCCATAGACGAGTGTACAGAAGCGAGAAACAACCCAAGTCTGGAAACAGAATGGCTATAAAAACCACTCCATGTCACATTCCGTGTCCGATTTCACTGTGAAAATTAGCAAGTTCATCTATCATGCAACCGTCGATCGTTCCCTATCATTCTAAAATTTCATACCTGATACTTTATCTGATTCAAAAACGCTCATTTCGTGTGATTTTCGGCCGAATTCGACGGATGCCTCGCCAAAACCTGGGGGTGAGCAACATTCCGGTCACCTCTTGGGTACCTCCACTTTACTGACGTTGGCGCCACCTACTCATGAGGGATGACTGGAATGGTGCTCACGCTTATGTTTTGGCCAGGTGTCTCTCGAACTCGGTGGAAAATCACAGGAAATGAGCATTTTGTAAGCAGATGAAGTATCAGGTATGAATTTTCGTGTGATTTTCGGCCGAGTTCAGAAGACACGTCGCCAAAACATAAGGCATGAACAACCTTCCAGTCACCCCTCATCGGTACGTGGCGCTAACGTCAGTAAAGTGGAGGTGCCCAACGTCCACTGTGAGGTGACCGGAATGTTGCTCACGCTTATGTTTTAGCGACATGTCCGTCGAATTCGGCCGAAAATCACACGAAACGAGCGTTTTTGAAGCAAATTAAGTACTGGGTATGAATTTTGAGAATGATAGGGAACGATCGACGGTTACATGATAGATGAACTTGCTAATTTTCACAGTGAAATCGGACACGGAATGTGACACGGCGTGGTTTTTATAGCCATTTTGTTTCCAGACTTGGGTTGGACGATTCTGTACACTCGTCTATGGGGCGAATAGTCCCAGAGCTGAATAGCCCACCAAACGACTGTGCTGCAGTACAGTAGCTCGAGCATCTAGTATATGTGGGTCAATGGAAAACCCGACGTCCGACCAACAACTCTCGAGCTTCTGGCTCTGTACATAGTTGTACTACACACGTACCTGTATAGCCCTGCGTACGATGCTGTGTGTTCCGCTACAGCTAATCGCCCAGTGTGGTGAGCGGGGCGATTAGCTGTAGCGGAACACACAGCATCATACGCAGGGCTAGTACCTATAGCACAGGCAACCCAATAAGTATTACTGAGTTTTTCACAGTGTTTTCTCTATCATTTTCTCTTCTTTCTTCATAATCTGAATGATCGGAATAAATAAAATAAATGGTTTATATAACATAACCTAGCCTCTGTGACTCTTTATTTATTTTACACTCCATTACAAGGACGTATATCTCTCATACACACATGCTGTAATTAATTAGTCAACACAAACAATTATGCTAATCCGTGGACTTATCAGGGATTTTACGGGTTGGTCAACATCGCGAAAGATAGGAATGGTTACTAAAACGGCTCCTGTGCCGTTCATACACAGGCCATTGAAACGTCTCTGAAACGGTTCTGGGCCAATACTGACACAGAAAGTTATGTGTGGACACTCCGAAATGGTTCTGAAGCGTTTCAGATTTGAGACGGTTTAGTCGGCCCGACCAGAGCCGTTTTAGGGATTAACTCTATCCGCAAATCGCTGTGTGGACAGACTGAGCCGCTTCAGAAGCGTTTCAAACGCCCTCACGCGACAGGTATTTGTAACATAAAACAAACAACAACCAATATACAATATTCACTTTCGCCATGGCTGCCGAACACAGTACTACATCTCGCGGTATACTGGTCCGACGAAGAGATAAGCTTGCTACCAAAAACCCTATCAATTCGACCAGAAAAAATTCATTACGATTTGAAAAACGTCGAATTAATAGGAAATTAAAACTGCCGAAATAATTTAGTGGTCGAATTTAATTTGGAACGACGAGGATGAAATTTAAGCGAGACATTTTTGCCATGTTGAGACTGCTTCAAAGCATGGACTGTGAAATTTTGTGAGGTCGACAAATTTCGTAACAAAAAAACCTCAAACGCACGTTGGTGTCACATCAAAATCAAAGTGGCCGCGATTACAAACGGAACAATCTGTGAGACTGCCACCGGCCGCTCGACGGACGACACGTAAGTTGACATCGTGTGCCAGCCCTTGGAAATATATTGTAACTCCTTGACAGGCAGATGAGATAGTCTTATAGCGTTTGATGCATTGAAAGTTTGTAAAAATAATAAAAAATGACATCACCGATCATAAGAAACGTGGTGTTGAAGATAATAGTTTTTAAAAGAAGACTATGACGACCATATTTCTGTAAGTATTATCTAACTTTAGAAAACCAACATCTGAAGATTTACTTCCACCAACACTTTTGGATTCGTTCCACTCTTTATTATAAGATTAGTCGAATATCTGGAAAGTAGGTGTACATTTTCGATGTCTGTGTATCGTCTACACCGAAGTCATATCCGAAAGAGTATAATCAGTTCGCGACCGCGTAAACCTCTCTCTCCCTCTCTCTCTCCGGCATTCAATGTTTTATATTGTCGACATTTATATATCAGTCTGAAGTTTCAGGTCACTGCTCATTGCAAGTAGTTGATGTCAATTTTTCCGTATCGGGCATGGTCTCTATTGTCACTCTAATTGTTAGTGTTTTCCTGTTATATTCCATATCAAACTCAAAACACAACGTGAACAACGCTGATAATATATTGCATATTTCGTATCGAAAACCGGTAAAGTTCGTAACTGGTGACATGTCATGCCCTGGAGAAAGTTCATCACCATCGATCGAATGTCCGTTGCGCTTTTGCTTCCAAATAGACATATTGAAATGCACAGGGAACTTCGCGGTATGGCAATTATATGAACTTTACCTTGAAGAAAGTCTGTGACTTTAAACTGGCCGTACAACCAACAATAAACATGGCGGAGCAATGATACCGATTTCAGAGACTTCGATTTTTTTTTCATTGCGACCTCGACCGCTGGTGAGAGCGAGTCGTCTATTTTTTTCCCACTGGCTATTTGGCTTTGAATTTTCAATTGCCATCTTGCGCTAGGTTAAAGCTAAAAACAAGACGGGCGTTCTCTGTAAATCAATAAGCCTTTTGAATATGAAAAAATCAGACATTTGAACCTCAACACGCAGCTTGAAAGTTGTTCTCCGAATCAGGACAGGGACATCGGCCGGGACATCGGTGAGGCCGGATTTCACGTAGTAGCTATGGAAACCGACGGCTCTGTCTATGGTTCGTTGTAAGAAACCATGCAATGTACGCTCCCTTGGGCCGTGGAATTTCGCTGTATCGCCTCTACAGACTACACCGTCTATTACCTAACCATGCTATAAACAATCACACGATAGTTCAGTAACATATATCTTCATTAATCTACCGATCATCCACCGTCGAACACTTCGAAAACAATGGTCGCGGTCACGGATTCAAGGACGTTCACAAGAAGAAATTATCAATAAGTGGCGCGCAGAATTATTTTTACTGGTTTTGAGAACTTCTAAAATAACTTGTAATCTGTATATCTTCACACATCGAACCGATATTGTATACCTATCACCGTCGAGAACCGATATTGTATACCTATCACCGTCGAAGTTTATGTCTTTCACTGTAGAGTTCTTTTTATCCAAAACACATATTCAGAAGAGTCCCACAGAG
The DNA here is from genome assembly GCF_041260155.1 of Ptychodera flava. NCBI lineage: Eukaryota > Metazoa > Hemichordata > Enteropneusta > Ptychoderidae > Ptychodera > Ptychodera flava. The sequence continues at coordinate 41,504,574 of NC_091935.1, forward strand.
CAGTCAAATGAAAGGATAATTTCTTCAAGCGAATGAAATTGCACGAAAGAATGAAAATCAACAGCACACCATGGACGTGATTTAAAACAATAGAGCTTGTGAATAGGACTATTTGAGTAAAAAGTGCCGTTTTTCTCGCAATTTTAGCAACTGTAACGACCCTTTATTCTTTTATACCTTTCCATAATTGAATTAAACTAGGTTTAGGGCTTATACACACAGTGTACACTGATGTACAGAACTTTAAAAAGTATTCTGCTGGTAACGAACAGGGGTTTACACTCTAATGGGCGCAGTAAAACAATGGTCACGTCCATAGATTCAAGGACGTTCACGGGGAGACACGATGGCAAATAGTGCAGTGTCGTAAAATTGCTTAGACTAGTTTTAAGAACAGTACAATATCTGGTCATCGGTGTACCGCTACCTGTGAATCGAAACGACCAGTGTAGACCTATAGCTTCGAAATTTTATGGGAGAGACACCACGACTGAGACCGACAGTAGCATAACAAACTATTCCCAATTGTTTGTCGTGTTTAATACAGACATCTCTGTAGGTGATTCTGGTTTCTCTTGAATCAAAAGTCCGACATTGACAAAATTGACATAAAATAAGTCCGAAAAGTTATGTTTTATTCAACTAACTGATTCATCTCCTTTGATATCCCCTATTAGCTACATGTAAACAGTCCGGAAAGACTGACATCGATGTCTCCCGGGCCCCCATTTCTTCACCGTTTTGCAAAATATCTCATCAGCCGGACGCATGGGCAATATCTTTGTACGTTGGTCAAAACTAATGACAGTATAGGTCAGGATATAACATCGGTCAAAGTAATATTGAATATGGAAGACGAAAATGCTTTCATTGATTGACAAAAATGAGAGGGAACGAGTCAGTAAATATCGAACCATAAAGGGGAGATCGAGACTGCCATCCCCCATGATTAATCAACTGGGAACAAAATATATATTTCGATCAACAGACTTACACAACCAGAGACAGCATTTTATTCAGCTGTAAAATAAGTCACCGCCTTCCTATAATAACACCCCGTTTGCGTTTCGATCTACTCTGCTCTGTCTCCAATCGGTATGGCCGTCCGGGTTTCGCCTGCCGTACTGACTGATACATGGTTATTTCTTCACATATTTTTTCATCGTTTGGCATAAAATACAGCATCTCTTTGGTGCACAAGGCAAATCAACGTTTAGAAGGAAAGTCACAGGAGGTTAGGATATTATATACCATAGGTGAAATTAGAATGGAATGTTGAAGATGAAAAGACTTTTATCAGTCGACAAAAATTGCCATAAACCGAGAATTGAGATTGTCTATATGATTTATTAATTGGGAACAAAAATATTCGATTGAGTCATTAAGTTTGTGTTTGATTCGTTTTAAAATGTGTTCCTACATTCTTATCCGATTGTTTGTGTTAATAAAAATGTTTGTTTCGCCTCGGATATTTGTAGGGAAGTTTGGATTAGTGTGGACGGTAATGTTTTGTTTGTGTGAGGAAAGCTTATGGCGAGGCGAAACAAACATTTTTATTAACACAAACAATCGGATAAGAATGTAGGAACACAATTTAGAAACGAATAAAACACAAACTCGACACAAAAACATTTTGGATAGTTCGGTGGGGAGCCTCTTTCACATTCTTTACAGCCAGTACGACGTCGTTCGTTTCAGCCATCTTGTTATGCAGTATGCTTGGCCATACACACCTTTTGAACTCGAGAGGGCGCATTAAGACGTCTTAAATATCAAAACAATGGCTTAATTTTGTGAGTATGGACACGAGCGGACCCAAACTATTAATCCCCTGTGTTTACAAATCACAAATAAAGTCGCTGAAACGTTTCAATTTTTGCCTGTATGAACGAAGCATCCTTTTTCATTAACATCACTATCTTTCCGATGTTGACCAACCTCTGATAAGTCCACGGATTAGCATAATTAGTTGTGTTGACTAATCAATTACAGCATATGTGTATGAGAGATATACGTCCTTGTAATGGAGTGTAAAATGAATAAAGAGCCAAGAGGCTATAGGTTAGGCTATATAGCCATTTATTTTATTTACTACGATCAGTCAGAGCATGAAGAAAAGGAGAGGGATTGACAGTGACAGAGAAAACTGAGAAAAACTCAATAATAAGCTTATCAATATGTATGGGCCGCCTATGCCTATAGCATGTGTAGTGTGCCGGTCCTACAATTTAGTACAAATATTAAACTGCCAGTGCCAATCACGAAATCACTCGATATGTCAATACCAAAGACCACTATTAAGTAACACTAACACTAGTAAGTTACAAAATAAGAGTCTGTTTTACTCACAATGCCCGAGTCCTGTCTCAGAGCTGTCATGATCAAGTTGGAGCGCCATTTCCCGACAAGCATTTACAGACAGATAAAAGACAACGGGCTACGCGTCACTTGCACTATGCAAGCTATGTTTACAACGTAGAAGATCCGCAATGGTTTGTGGGAAATATATTTTTAATCTGAGCATGCTCAGTGACCTGAGTGAACCGTAAACAATATCCAAGATGGCAGCCGCCATATGATTGCGGATGCCGGTGGTGAGAGGTCTTCCGTTAAATATGGCATATGGCATAAAAAGGCACATAACATTCTGTTCGTGTTTTAGATTGATTATTCTTGAAGATTAAACGACAAAAGTTGTTGTACCATGCCCACTTAAAAATATTTTCACTCGTTCTCGCCCATTCGGAAAAAATTCTCGTTGTGATCGTTCTCGAAATTCGGAATACAACAGAAGTCGGCCAGTTGCGAACTCGGCCAGTTGGAGAACTCGGCCAGTTGGAGAAGTCGGCCAGTGGGCGAACTCGGCCAGTACAGTATGCACCCAATTAGCATATATGCTCCATTATAGTGTTTCTTTTTTTGAAGTTTTACTAAAGTTATATGCGAAAGGGATCTAAATGTCATTCATAAGATGAGCGTAATGTTTGCAAACTTCACAGATCACATTTCAACGCACGTAAAATTAAAGATGGCGGTGTATCGCAATCGTGGTAGCGAGTTTTGCAGCCTTCGTCGTAGTTACACTTGAAGTTCGTTAAAAAGTCATAGGAGATGGTGAAGCAAATTAGTTAAGAGTCATCAAGCCATGAATTTTACTGAAGAAAGGCATAATGTTTGCCTGAACTTTAACACGGTACGCGCGCGATCTGCAGAAACACTGAGGCAGACCGTACATTTGCAGGGTGGACGTGGGAGCTCTTCGACTTCGAGTTGTTTACTGAATGTTCGTAGTAGTATTAAACGGACAAAATAACAAAAACTATGGTAGTAAAAAGTTAAACTTGTTTGGCATATTCAACTGTGAAGAGAATGCGTATGCAATAATATTGCTTTGCTGCGAGTGGCCGACTTCTCCTGGCCGACTTCTCCCACTGGCCGAGTTGGTCGGCACCGGCGCTGGCCGAGTTCGCAACTGGCCGACTTCTCCGGTTACCCGAAATTCGAATGTCGGAAAAGCATACTGACAACATTCGAAATCGAAACCCAACTACCATACGATTCCGAATGTTCATGCCGAAACAGAAAGGGCGAGGTAGAAATGCAGACGTGGCCAGTATGCCGTTAGCTTAGAAAGGAATGAGTCAGGAAAGGGCAGCAGGGCAGAAGAGATAGACAAACAGATAGCGCAGATGATAGTGAGGATGAAACATGGGAATGTATGTTGCATGGCTGCAAGTGCATGTACTACTGCTTTTAACATGTAAACATTCATTGTAGTGTGACTGATAATAGTTACTTCCCCACAGTGCGATGTACACAATATGCGTTGAGCGTTTCACATTAAATGCTCTGGCAAACTATTCATCACGACAACAGGTAAATACAGTCCTATATAAACATCAAATTTACAGTTTGTGATTGACATTTCTGAGAACATGGAAACGTACACAAGAAATAGCATGCAAATACATGTAGCATGCTCATGAAATCTTTACCATGAGTTCATTTTACAACTTGTGAGAATCTTTCATGAATGTATGTAGAAAATTCTATTGCAAACTTTAGGCTACTCATCACATATTGATGGCCAGTAACTCTAACTTTTGACATTTTGGCCAAAGTAATTATTTGTTTTGCTTCCTGTCTTTGATGATTTTCTTGTCGAATTCATCTATCAGGGCTCGAAATTAGCGGTAGTCCTGTGTCCACAGACTACCAACTTCTCCCTGGGGCTACCAAAACCCATGAATGGCTAAGCCCGCACAGACTACCAGAGCCTGGGACACGAAATTACTTAGTGGGCGACATCTGTGAGATGACCGACGCTCATACATTCAACGCAGCTGGACATAGAAGGGACAGACTATGACTTTGTTTGCGAATTGAAAGGTGACTGTGCAGTCGAATTTGTTGCGACAAACTTTCAATAAAATATCATTATCTGAACTGATGTACTTGGATGACAGGCTCAGGAAATGATGGCCAATGAAAATCCATTTTCATAGTTATTTAATCACAATGTATCAATCACAATTAACAAAAATTATTCAAACTGCAAAGTAAAAGCTGTCGGGCCATCCACAAATTACGCTTTCCATAGTGTACAAGATCATCCCATGAAAGTGAACTATGGTGGAGAAATATTGCCAAAATTGCCACGAAAGTATTAGGAACGTGACTGCACCAAGGTGTCATCCTGAAATTCATAGCCAACTTATATTTATAGCCATGTTATGTTAATGTGCTGAGTGAAGTGTCATGGCGAACATCAAAATTTGCATATAAGCTCTGTGTATGTGGGAATAGGTCGTCAAACTTTGAGGCGTCACCGTTCTCCTAGGGATATCTGCGGGTATTGATATCAAATGACTAGAAAATTCACTTCCTGAATAGAATCATGAAAAAAAAATCTTTTATTGTCTAAATATAAACAAGTCATCATAATGACACAGTCCCCCCTTGTTAATGGGTCCTTTAATTAAAAGTCCTCGGAGAAAATAGAGTCCTGTTCATTAATTAGGTCTGTGATTAAAAATACTGCGATACAGATGGGGCTTAATGGCCAAAAATGAGTTCCATGGTGGTGAAAATATAGAACCAATGTAGGCTACCACCCTAATTACAAACGGTCATTAAATAAGTCCATTAGTAATTAATTGACAGATGTTACAAAACATTTTGGCGTCCTATCATAACACTGACAGATTATCGCCCATACCATGATTCATAAAGTTTGATGCAGTGCTTCTGGACATTCACCCTAAAAACAAAAATCCATTTTGTAAATGCAAATTAGCAATAAATTTAAACGATACTGCTAAGTGTCATTGAATTGTATTTAAAACACTATGAGATCAACATCTGTACCAAGTTTCATCAAAATTGATGCAGTATTAGTGGACATCACTCTAATTAGGAAAGTTCAATGCAATTACAAATTAATTACCATGATCGACACTGATAGGCCGCATTCAAAAAAAGTGGTGAAGGGGGGGGGGGGGCTGGAGGAATTCAGGGGGAGGATTCAAAAATTTTTGGGGTATTTGAGGGGGGGACTTGAAAGTTTTGCTCTGCCTATAGGGGGGACCTAAAAATATTTTGACTCCCAACATTTTGATGTTGTCCAATGGTTCGAATGTTAGTAATAATTATATAAACAAAATCTAGAACCGTTTTGTCATATTTTATGTCGAAAAAGTCTAAAAATGTATGAATGCCATTAAATTTTCGTAGAGCAAGTTGGCCTTGTAATGGGGCAGGAGCTACAACTGTTGATAATTTTTCAATATTTCTATGCAATGTATCAAACACAGTTTCTTGGTGTCTCTCTACAGCATGCTGCTGAAAAAGACAATGTTCAGTTTGTCAACAAAGCCGTTTGTCTAAATATTGGTGATAATTGAATGATGCAAATGCACGGTACACGTAGGCTGTGTTGGCAAGATGAATACTGGAAAGCTGGGCAAGAACACAATTGTATAAACTGAACAAAAATATTGTCAAAATAAAAAGTTAATACAACTACTGCCCTGCTACCACATACTGGCAGTGACAGTGATACATGTAGCTCTGACTCTGATGTAGTTTAAGAAGAGTTTCGGTCATAGGACACTCAATCGACAGTGATACATACATCTACTTGTACACAGGATCCAGCCAGAGAGCAACACATAGAAGACTAGGGAACTAACAGTTACCATGGATTTTTGAATTCTGGCATATGAGAACAATCAAATATTAGAGAAAAAAGATGGGATCACGATGCTTGATTTTATACAAATGTACGATGAAAAGTCCATTTTTCTTGAAAATCACTTAAAATCAATATATAAAACTAGTTAAGTTCATGCAGTGAATAAATTTTCACATCTCATCGTACAATAAACACAAAAGAAAAACTTTGAACAGTAAAGACTCTCATTTAAATGGAAAAATGCTTGACTAAATGGAATCTTTTATTTGTTATCAAGTTTGCCATTATTACACGTGCACCCAAAATTTCTGAGATTAAAACATTAATATCATGGAATATTTTAACCTTCCAGTATTGTCAATTTTGTAAAACATTTCATAAGTGGCATCTAAGTTGTATATGTCTTGTACTTTTGAAAAAAAAAATTCGGTAGGTCACTGTGCTCATTTTTTCACAAAACGTAGATAGGAATACACAATTTTCATACTCTCTCATGATTGTCATTTTGTGTGCTTTTCAGCTGGTGCCATTGAATTGGCCAGAGTTGGATAAACTCAAGTCGGCTTAGACTGAGAAATCCAAAAAGTTCACTGATGCATTTAAAAAAAAATCAATTTAAGAACTTGCCCTAGGTATATGGCTCTACAACCTGCTGTTCAACCTGTTGAACATTTGCGTGCAGAACCACACATTATGTTTTTTTTTACTCTGCGTGCATTCCTAATAAATAAGCGGCTATATGGTAATTTGGGGGGGGGCTTGAAAATTTTTGAGGGTATTGAGGGGGGATTTGAAAATTTTTGAGGGTATTGAGGGGGGGATCTGAAAAAAAATAAGATTTCAATCGCGATTCCTCCAGCCCCCCCCCCCCCACCATTTTTTTTGAACGCGGCCTAAATGTCTTTATTCATTGTTAAACCAAATGTGACCTTAACATCTGTAACAACTTTCAAGAAATTTGATGCAGTATTTCTTGACATATCAGCCTATATTACAAAAATTCAATGATTGACATAATACTACCACATGTCTTAAAAACAAATTGATGTGTATGACGTAGGTCAAAGTCCTTGTGCCAACTTTGAATTATATCAGTGGAAATATGTCTGAGCTATGGCTCTGTACATAAAAAAAACATAACTAAATGGCCATCAGGCAGCCATATTGCATCCGATTGTGAAACCAATTGACTTGCATGTCTATTACGGATCATGTTACAATACGTCAATATCCTTGTAACAACTTTGAATAAAATCGGTTGATACATGTCTGAATTATGGCTGCGGACATGAAAAAATCGTAACATAATGGCCGCCACCCAGTCATTTTATTACAATAAAATTGGTTGAGATGTGCCTGGGTTATGGCTCCATACATGAAAAATTGTCATAAAATGGCCGCCACGCAGCCATATTGGATCGTATCACAAAACAAATTGACGTGCATATTTACAACACAAGGAGTAATCCTTGTACCAACTTTGAATGAAATCGCTCCTGGCATCTCTGAGATATCTGCGAGAACGGACACACGCACGCACGTACACAAGGACATGACCAAACCTATAAGTCCCCATGGACACAATTAATAAGAATATCCTTTACAAAAAATTCTTCATTCATTCATGGGCTACCAGACATTGTCACTGGGCTAGCTACCAACTTCAGAAAATGGTAGCCCAATTGGACTACCTGGGAAAAAAGGTAATTTCGAGCCCTATATGTACATGAAAATATCAAACACTGCAACCATGTAGGTATTTTATATGACTCACATAGAAGCTAGAATTGACTCTTGGCAGTCTAGTTATTAAGTGGAAAAGCAACACTAGAGTAAATGTCTAAAGTTGAGTGAATAGCCCTATTAAATGCTGTTCAGCCTACTCTTTGTCTGAAGTTTTAACTCTGTAGTCTGATGCAATTCTCACTTTAAAATCAAAAACAGCACATACTGATCCTCACTAATTTCACTGTCACAGAAAAGAATGGCGAGTCCCAAAACCCGGACCGAGACGAGTCGAGGCAAGACCATAATGACCCCACATGCCAGGCGTTGTAAATACATCATAATACAATACCACAGAAAGCTTGGAGTTTGTTGAGAGTGTCAAAGATCGATGCACAAAGCAAGAGATAGCACAATCAACGATTGGAACAACTGAAAAAAGATTTGTTGAGGTTTTTCAACTTGAGTTCAAGGCGAGCTCGAAACATGTGAACGTGAACTGCGACACCACGTCAGCATTTTGGCCTAAGCGATAAGTGCCAGATTCAGATTCTACTATGATATCTACTGTGAATTCAAAATAGGTAACCTTGTATTAGAAACATACATACAGGAGATTTAAGTAATCATTTTTTAGCTACTATAGACTATAGTCTATAGAAGCTATTGGGATGGGTATCCGTCCGGCGTCTGGCGTCAGTCTTTATGTATGTATGTATGTATGTATGTATGTCCGTTTGTGAGGCGTCCGTCCACTCAAATATCTTGAGAACCGCAGTACTTACTGATTTGATATTAGTTGTGTAGATGAAAAATATGATTTTGAGAAACTATTTTTTTAATTTTTTGATATTGTTGAAAATAGGCAAATTAATGCCAAAAAAGGTGTTTTTGGTAAAAAATCTTCTTCTTCATAACCGCTGGTCAGACAGCTTTGTTATTTGGTATACAGGTCCCTAGGGATAACCCAACTTAGATTTGTTCAAATTGTGATGAAATATGCAAATGTGTATTTTTAAGGAAATTTTTTGTCATTTTTGGTCAAAGTGTGACTTACATTGTATGTAATTCTTGTACTGTATAAACCCTATCAATTCACCCAGAATAAAATAATTAATATGATTTTAAATAATTGAATTAATTAGGAAATCATCAAAGCCAAAATAATTTTAGTGTGGAATTATCAGAAAGTTCAACTTTTTTTGACAGTTCATAGTGAAATGCTTACCATCTTGGAGGATTAAAACATGTAAAGGCAACTTTCCTGAATCCCAACTTTGATATATTCTGAACCACCATTTATGTTATCTAAAAGAAATTGCTCATAATAGTTTGTCATGATAGGGTGGTCAAATAAATACAGATAGAGAAAGTTCTAATTTCCATTTATGGATGACTTGGTAAGGATAAAATAAGATTACTTTTTGAGGAAAAAAATAGAGTGGTCAATTAAAAGAGTGGTCAAAGTGATAGGGTTTTTATGGTAAAGCTGGGCTGTAAGATTCCTCATGTGCTATTTATAGCAATTATGCAATCTGTGTAAACAGTGCAATGAAAGTGTAACATGATTCCTTATAATGCTTTTGATGACCTTGAACTTCTTAAGTTTCAAACATTTGTCTCTTCAGTGTGCTTTCTCTGAGTATGTACAGTCTCGACTTATTCAACAGAACTTACTTACAATGTTAATTTGAAAGTTAAAATGTGCTTGGTTAATAGGATGAAAATACTGATATTAAAAGATAACCAGCTCAAGATTCTTTATAACCTGACAGATATGCTGTTTTTTTATGACGTAAATCTTGATTTAAGCAAGTCTTGTTTACTTTAATTAGAATGTAATTAACTCTCGTTTATTTGCTATTATTGACTAATATAGTCTGATGAAATATGCAAATCTGTATTTTTACGGAATTTTTTCCAGTTTTGGTCAGGCCATCCTGAAATGAGCTATCAAAGATATCCACCTTCTTCATCAATACATGTGTCACAAAAGGTTATTCTCTACATAACACAGCAGAGCTCTGTCAACTGTTGAGTCACTTGTTTTTTCAAAACCGCTGGTCAGACAGCTTTAATATTTGGTTTACATGTCCCTAGGATGACCTTAGTGAGATAATTTCATACAGTCAGGAAATACTTAATTTTGTATCCATGTCTATAGTAGCTTAAGGGACTTTGGCCCTATGTTTAGAAATTAGATTCACCATTTATAAACACATTATAGGAAAGTAAACTGAGAGCTCATACGTTTAATTTTATTACAGTGACTCTGCACCATTTTTCTACATTACCGATACTACATCGGTACATCGGTAACATGTATGTTATGTGTGTGGAATCTGATCGAGGCAGCCTCATATTAAGATTCAGATTCAGAGAGCTATGTAACCACTGACAAGAATGTACGAAAATGAACAAGCATAAGTCGATGGTAGGAGTGGGATATCACTTCTTTGACTAACTAAGACAGAAGTGGAACAACGTCCTTTTTTCCCCATGGCATTGATACAGATGCTGCCTTATGTGCAAAAAAACGTAACTTTTCTATCAGTAAGATAGGAGGTCTTTTGGTCTCGTCTCGACTTGTCTCAGTCCGGGTTTTGGGACTCGCCGAAAAGAATGCAGTGCAATGATCACTGTCCCATCTTTGATTTCTGAGTGTACACATATCTCATACCATAACCTTGGGCATGTTTCAGAATGTCTAGCATTTCATGAATTTGAGACTTACCTGCATTTAATTGACAAAATCTTCTGAAAAGTTTATTGCTTTTTCCATTGCCTTCAGAGGTAAATTTACCAACAAAGCCATATTGCTCTATCAACTGTTGAACTTTGTGTTGATAGTTGGAGAGTGGATGCAAATAAGGACATTTCTCATGTAGCAACTTGTAAAAATTTGTAGCAATGGTTTTAAATTTCACTGCATCATTTAAGGGCAAGGGACCTCTGAGACAAAGGTAAAACGAAAAGTGAAATTTGTAATATAGGAATTTCTAATTTTTAATTTTAAAGTTTGAATACAGTATTTCGAATGAGCTGTGAATGGATTTCATTTTTTCTATGCATTACTAGATGTCCAGAACTGTTGTACATAAGGTTCCCAGACACTTCGCACCAAAACCACTTCGCACCTTACCATCTCGTCTCATACCATTTCACACCAAACCACCTCGTACCAAAATCTCTTCATCCCAAAAATCACATCGCCCCAAATCCTTAAAACAACACCAATTCGCCCCGAACTTATCGCCAACCGGTAAAGTTATAACCGACCACTGCCCTCAGAGTTTTCATCACCTTTTTATCATCCAAGGTCTACACATTTCAAGAAAATGACATTGTGCAATTCCGCGCACGGCACCAGTGAGTTGTAGCATTTAGTAGTTTGCATTTTTTCTTTTTACTAATGTACCGTACCGGTTATGGTTTCATGCAAGAATAAATGGTTCATGGTGGACAAAATGTCCTGACACATTAATGCTTCCAAGTTGCAGGTAAAAACAACGTTATGTCAGTATACATCGTGGTATCATTGTTTTAGGACGAGTTGGTAGTATTACGATGGTATTATACTGGGGCAAAGTGGTTTTAGTATGAGGTGGTACTTTGGGCGAAGTGGCGTTGGACGAAGTAGTACTTAAGACGAGGTGGGTTTGGTACGAAATGGTTTTGGGGCGAAGTTGTGTGGGGCGAACTGGTTTTGGTACGAAGTGTCTGGAACATGTACATAAATGGATGTCAATCACTAATATAAAACTGGCAGTAAATCAAAAAGGTCGTAAAAGTGCTATTTTTTGAAGTTGTCGCCAAATCGGATTTGCACAATGTATAAGAGGACCTTTGAAACCATAAAAGCACTCCTAATAATGACAAAAACTGTCTTTTGTTAACCATAATTTTACTCATGGAAAAAACACCTTTTACTTGAAAACCTGTGAAAGGAATGAAAATGGTTGTATCAATGAGAACGAAAAACATCTTGTCATTTTTTTCTTTCTAAAATATGTCACTGTATCAGTGTATTGCAAAATATTAGTAATCATCATGTGCACAGTAACAGCCTGTTTATACTGTTAAATAGCCCGGAGAGAGGTTATGCCTCCACTGTTACCCTTGGACGAGGCTACCTCATGGTCCTAGTCATCACTTGCTATACGTGGTAGAGTGGACAGTTTACATCCTGAGCAATATTTTCTTTTTTTATCCAGAACTTTGCAAGTTTTGTATTTCTCTTCTAGTTTATTGTTGTTTGCAAAAGTTGGTTACATTTCATTTCAGTCAACTGCAATAAAGTTGACCTTAATACCCCAACCATGATGTTATATCAATTGTGTTGTATTCAGCCCCATTTAAGATAATAATAATATTCCCTTTATAACATAAACAACACACTTGGGGGGGGGGGGGGGGGGGTTAGTTACAAAAGCAAACGTTACACACATAATTGGGTGAAGCTGCTGCTTGGGAGATTTGATAGTGTTAGAATATATATTTAGATAGGTACCTTGTCTTTAAAACTCACAATATTACGGAATTCCTCTTTATCTATTTGTGAATGTTGCTTTCTCATACTGATTTCTAATATAGAAAACAGCTGAGGATCATGAATTTGTCATGCTTTTCATATTGAGTGCAGATTTCATGATAGGTAGTACACTTTGCAAAACAGATTTCCAAACAGATATTTATGTTTGTTTTGTTGACTTTGCTGATGCCTTCGACTCGGTATGGAGAGTTGGTCTTTTTCATAAACTTCTCAAAAATAACATTAATGGCAAATTATACAGACTTATAAAACACATGTACACCAACACAAAAATACACATCAAAACAAATAATTTTGTCTCGCCCAGCCTGAAAGTTGAAAAAGGAGTAAAACATGGGCTGTGTTCTAAGTCCTAGTCTGTTCAATTTATATGTCAATGACTTAAAAACAAATCTAGACAAAGTAAATACTGAACCACCAGTGTTGAATAATACCCCAGTTAACTCATTATTTTACGCTGATGACCTTGTCTTAATCTCTACTTCAAAAGAAGGTTTGCAGAGAGAGTTAAATACACTACACACATTTTGCTCTAATTGGAAACTTGATGTTAATTTACAGAAAACCCAAGCAATGAATTTTAGTAAATCTCCTTTGGTAGATAAACACTTATTTAACTATAGTAGTACATGCATCAAATCTGTTAAGAGCTATACATACTTAGGACTGACAATTAAATCAAATGGTAGTTTCAGTGACACAATTACAAATTTGGCTGATAACGCAGCAAAATCTTTGTATAGTTTAAGAAGGGTTTTATTGCACAACAGAAAGATAAAATTTTCCCTACATCTTTTAAATGTTTTCATTAAACCTGTTTTACTGTATGGCTCAGCGATTTGGGGACAAGATTTCATGGATTACAAGAAGTGGGATAAATCAGCAATTGAAAAAACTCACCTCAAATTTTGAAAGAACATTTTACAGTGTAATAGACAAGCTTGTAATGCTGCTGTGAGGGGTGAACTAGGACAATTCCCACTTCTACTTGAGATCAAACTTAATATTGTTAAACAATGGCTTCATATCGTACAACTTCAACATTGTAATCTTGCTAAAGAAGCTTTTCTGGAGCAAATAGTAAACAACACTAACAATAGATTCTGGTTTAACTGTTTAAGTGCTCTAAGTAAAGAAAGTGGAATGGACTTTCTCCTTGATAAAGCTCCATCACTTAAACACCACAAAGTTATAACTGGATTAATGAAAACAAATTTAACAAACAATAATGAAGTCTTTTGGAAAAATTTGATCACTGATGAAAATAGTAAACTAAGAATGTACGCCAAAATAAAACATAATTTTAGATTAGAACCCTACTTACACAGTTACAAGATGAGAAAAGAAAATTATTCACCAAACTTCACATTAGCAATCATGATCTAGCAATTGAAAAAGGGAGACACACTGTTCCAAAAACTCCAATTACTGAAAGATACTGCAATCAGTATAATACCAACAGTAGTGAAGATGAAACACACTTTTTATTAGTCTGTCAGGAATACTAAGTCAAACGAAAGAACTTTTTCAGTAAAATCAATTTCCCAAATGATACAACTGAAAATCAATTTATTTCTCTAATAACAAAACAAGAGTTATCTTCTAATGAACAACTTGCAGATTTATTATTAGCTACTATTATTATACTGTAATACTTTATCTTTATTGAAGAAAAATTTGAATTTATTTTTTTATCACACTTTTATTGTCATAAATGTGATGTAAATCATATATTTACATGCAAGCAATAAAATATTATTATTTTATTATTATTATTATTATTATTATTTGCAAAACATCAATTTTTTTTTTTATTTGCTCATCAACAGCGCCATCAGGCAGCCACTTACAGACAAGAAAACAAAAAAATACCGTCAATGACGCTGTACCTTCTCTAATGTGTGGCCAGGTCAGGATATTGGTTGTTGGCATGGAGTTGTTGGTAAATAGTTGATGATGTAGGGGCATGAGGTGGGATATGGACCCAAAGAACCCAAAAGATGATTAAATACATCAATCAAAAAAATTCTAAGCTACAGTATAAACTGCCTAAAGATAGTTCAATGTGGAAAAAAGTTAAATAATTCAGAAATAAGAATTAACAGTCCAAAATAGTAATGACGCACTTCCCTACTGACCTGAGTGCAAGTGAAATACACAACCTGGCATCTGTAAATTAAATGTACCGGTATTTTCCAAAGAGTCCTGTGGAAATGATGAAAAACGCTTATCTGGTCTTGTGTTTGTAAAACCTCATGGCTGATAATTGTCATAGTATTGAAAAAAATTGAAAGTGAAGAAATTACTGTTTTTAACAGGCACATTTTCCTTGAAATACATGACCGTGTAAAGAATATATGCTAAAAGTGTTTAAGAGTAAATTTCTTTTCAAAAAATAATTTAATCTGAGACCAAAGGATTTTTATTCTTTGACTTTACAAATTCAACATTGCAATTTGTTCAATCATCTTGTGCAGTGCAAAATTTATAAAATGACTGAAAAATAAAAAAAAATTGGCAGAATTACAGTCTTTGTGATGTAAAATTATGGGTTGACATCACGATAATTGTTAATCTGTTCGAAGTACTACTGTACTATAACTTATAAAAGAAAAGTTCATGCAGAAACGGTAACATATATTGTCAGCAAAATGTAGTGTTAATTTTGACTTTACATCAAAATATGCCTTTGCTGGATACCAAATATATAGGGCGAAATATTAAAATCAGCCGTGTTCAGCAAAATCCACACAACAGCATTGATCCTTTTCTAATTTGATTTGCTTTGCTTATGTTATCCTTGTATGACAGTCAGTACAATATGGAACTTGAACACAACACAGTGAATAAGTATGCTGTAAATGAAATGGTGTGGCTGCATCCACATGCAGCAATAGGAGTGCCTTTGTCTCTCACCCCTCATTTCCAACCTGTCCCATCCCTGAAAAAATAGTTTGGTCTCATATTTATAATGTTAATAATTTCTGTATTTGTTAAAATGTGCGCATCTCAAAAACTTTAGATCATAAACATTTTCATTGTTTTTATATAGCTGACCAGTCAGTTAACCTGTTTATTTTGAATATTTGCGCATTTTCCTCAGTTTTTGACATTTTCAGAATACCTTCTTATTCAATTTGTCATTTTCTAAAAGTTAAAATGCTCCTTTGTGTGGTCAAGCTTTCCACAAGCATCAAATGTGGTACTTCATATAGGAAGGTCTGCCTCTAGAGGGCGGGCATCATGAACAGTGTTTGTTAGTTATTTCCTCCACATAAACTTCTGATTGTACTGTAAACATTGAACCTATGGCCGACGTCCGATTTTCCGGTCTAAAACTTTCACTCATTTTCGTTCATATGACTCTGAAACTCCAGGAAACGATTGGGAAGAAAGAGTTATCTTGAAATATTGAGGTACTCGCCGATATTTTGCAAAATTAAATGAGAAAAAATGCAAGGAAATAGAGGTCTATTTATAGCAGAGTATCTAGGCACGCATAGACCATTAAAAACCTGTACAATCTGTAGAGTCATAAGAAGATAAAAGGCATTTACGCACAAACATACAATCAAATAGTTTCCCACGTAAGAACAAAGGTTGAATTTTAAAAAGATTACAGAGCAAGTTATAGTCACAATTACACCAAAATTAAAAGTCACTGTGACATCCCTGTTTATGATGTAAATATATAAGAAAACATTTCTGAATTGATTCAGTACGGTTTGGCTGACTCTCCGAAATTGAATTGAAAATATTATATTCTAAAATTGGACGCACCACAGTAATAAACAGGTGTTGCAGGACAGCAACGTGAGTAACCAAATTAAAATTGCATTTAATGAGACCAATTATGAGATTGGCTTTACCTACAATAGAGTCAATGTGATGAACAAAAGTGAGTTTTGAATCAAAAATGATACCCAAATCCTTAATGTGAGAAAAATGATCGAGCCAACAATTATCCACGTGGTAATTAAACTTAATAGGTTTCTTTTTTAAGGTGATGGTAAGTACCTTACATTTGCTGGCATTCAAATCTAAGCGCCAAATTTTTGACCACTGAACAAGTTTATATCTACAGACTTTTGTGAACAAGTTTACAGACTTTTGTAAGTGCTTGCTATCATCAAGAGTTTTGACACGACTGAAAAGTTTGGCATATCACTAATATATATCTCTGATGTATTACAGTTATGGGCCTGGCGAAAAATTGTGACTGAATGATGAAATTTGTAGTTGGTATGATGCTTTTCAAAACAAACTTTTGATATACAAATATGGAGATATCTCTGATATATATGTTTTGACATATTAAAGTTACGTGCCCAAAGAACACCGAAAAATGCAACTGAATTATGGATTCATGGCTGGTACAATATATTTTAAGGCAAGTATGAGCCCGTGTTGTAATTCAAAATATACTGATCCCTCTATTGAGCATTTCAAAAAAGGCGACCCTCCCACCACCAAAGTAAAAAAGGGTCCTCCATGCCGAAGAAACTGACCAGTCCCTAAAGTACGTTTCCTTGTCATCGAAGGTGAAAGTCAATGGGTATAGGACTCCAGATCATTGTGCGCATGTCATATCCAGTTGAGCGGATAACCTTCGACGCTCTTCGTCGTTGACAACAGAATGATAGGATGACCGTCAGCTCGTTTATTTTGAAGGATGGGGCCGGGTACACGTTAAACCGGGAGTTCCATTGTTTACCACGGATGCTACAATGACTGGTCATTTCTAGAATATTCGCTTAGTCATGATGTATCAGGTTTGCTTAGTCATTTTGTCTGTGGTATTGACCATTTTAAATGGGGGTGGAAGAATTTGCCAATTTTCTGAGAACAACAAATGAAGACTTGCTCGTGCAATGTATACGTCTTTGTAGATTTTTATTCACAACTCAATCTAATGTACAGGAGAACATGTTCAAATGTCTATAACTAGCCAATAGCTTTACCAACATTAAAAGACACCACCTCTTCGTATTTAAATGGAATAACCTATTCATATTTCAGTCTT
Source organism: Ptychodera flava (assembly GCF_041260155.1). Lineage (NCBI taxonomy): Eukaryota > Metazoa > Hemichordata > Enteropneusta > Ptychoderidae > Ptychodera > Ptychodera flava. The sequence goes on from NC_091935.1 coordinate 41,522,067, forward strand.
TGGTGACCGTTGACCTCCCTACAGTAATAATGGCGGAACGGGAGGTTCGCAATTTCGACTGAGTCTGTACAGCTGATTCGGTGAGCTCGATTGTTGGTATTATGGTCGGTTAGGACGTTATAACAAGCTCATTCAAATAACGACAAATGGTAAGTTAAGATCACCGGCTTTCTTTTTTGATTGCCCCTTTAAAGCGACATTGAGGGTATCACAAAACGTAAACGTAGTGTACACTCACTCGTAGTTAGTCTGTGCAATCATGCTATCGGTCTGTTGTTTGTGTATCGATGCCATCATATATGATCAGTTTAACACGTCAGTATGGTGTTTTTACCTGATTCCGTGCTTCATATCGAATATCTGTCGCAATCGTCCGCTTTTTATCGTTTTCAATGAAACTGTTGGTTCATACTGTACATACATGACAGGGCGCGATTCATCACGTTGGGTTCTCCAGGGGAATCCAACAGTGCCCCGGCTTACCCGGTGACATGTCACGACCGCTGAACTGTGCATTTTATGTGCTTTGGAATTTTCACAGCCATATAGACAATAAAGATACTTAAGTGTTATATTGAAAGCTATGCTTGTCGTCAGCGACAGCATCGCTGTCTGGGCGAGATGTTTATCACATCAAGGATCCGCGATTTTGAGTGAGTAGTGCGTTCTTCAGTCTGCGTGTATAAAATTGTCGACTCATCCTGCATTCCCTATAGCGTGGAGCATGGTTTCTCGAAGTGCATGTACACTGTTATACGTCTTCTCCAGCTCAATTGCCAAACCGTACAGTGTACTCAGCGACTGCCTTTCTTTAATAATGTAAACCTGTTCAGGGAAAGTCATTCAAAACCAGCATGAAAATCAAGGTGTCCAGATGATCTCTGTTGCACTATGAACGTGCACCCTCTGCCGTGACAAACACAAAATTTAAATCACCACAGAAACACTATCATGTAGTTTCAGTAAGACTAATAGGCGAAAATAATGTTAACTTGTGCTTTTAGGGCTTCAAAATATATAAATCGGGTAATTATATAGGACATGTTTAAATGTACTGGTGTAGATAAACCTGGCAGGAAAAGGGATATGTCATTGTTATACATGCTGATAATTTCTTGACTATCAGTCTGTATGTTAACATATGTCATAATGCTTCGATATCATACCAACTTACATTCATACAAACATAACCATGTCATAAAAAAGTAGGGAAGTACACATATTCCTGTGTGTGATCATGCACAAGTTTTTTGTTGTTACTGGCTTTCTTTTCCAAAACTTTGTAAGTGTCTTCAGATCATTGCAGTAGTCAGTGTGTGTCACTTTATTCTGGAATACCAGTAGGTCTTTCATTTTCAACAGAGATCTTCAAAATCAAATTTGGATCTCTAAGGTCATAATACAAAGCTTACATTATTTTTCCCAAAGTGATAAACGTACCAAATTTCTGCCCCAAAACAAATCTTTGTGAAACTTTTCATGCAAATATGCATCCTTACACTGGAACAGAATGGGAAGTACATTTACAGGTCTAAAAATGTAATAATAAACTCTCAACCTTCCAATTCATGTTCAACAATATTCTCTAATTAATTCAAAGATATGACCTCAAAACTTAAGGTCAAGGACTATCGGAAAAGAACATTCAACATCAGGACCATGCCAAAAGTGAATGGACATAATCCAAAATCTATCACTGCATTCCTGCCATCCAAACAATACCTTCTAAACATACAACAACAATATGCACTTCTTGAGATTAAGTCTTCAGAAGAATCCTTTACCAAAAAAATTACAACAATATAGCAATAAAGAAAGACAAGTGCATCTGAATTATCACCAAAGGAGTAGATCCAACAAAACACAACACCTACCCTTTCTACAAAGATATGAATGATGACATCAGCATGAATCTAAGCCACACAATAAATTTTGTCCATGCAGAAGAATGAAGAAGCAAAGATTTGATACATGTTTAAATCAAAAACTTTGAAATTACATGGAGCAACCAATCACTGATATCCATATTTCCAGAAACTTAACACTTCACATGTGCAACACAAACAAAAGAAATATCAGGATGGCTACATCAAACATGATGGGAAAAATAAAGGATTACCATGACCAAAGAAACATGACATCTGGATCTCAATATTGTAACTCTGGCCTCTGGTGGAAGCATAGAAGCACTTATCAATCAAAAATGTGAGAACAGAGCAAAATCAAGAAGTGACTGTCAGAACAGATACCTGGGACAATGTTGATCTTACACAATGTCAAAAAGACCTTACTCAAAAGTCTGAACAATAATTGATATTACATTACTATCAATAGACTGATTTGTTTAGCTGCCTTCCATTGCCAACCTATACTTTTGTAATTTTGAGCAGTTTTCTTCTTAGAAATTTTCCTTAGCTTCCCTTTACACCACCTGCTACCTTTCTGCAATTGCTGATAACTCAAAAGTACTGATAAATGCTCCTAAGTACGATCGACGATTGATATGCCATAGCACCACTGCATATTCACAGCTGCCCATAGAGTTACATGTGAGCTAATTTACAAGCTTGTACTGGTATTCATACTGGAATATGTAATTAAGGCAGAATGAACCTTGGGGACAGATATTCTGACTTGCAAACATTTACAATATTCATTTGGCCTACCAATTGTGGGCGCTATTTTGAAACTTATTGAGTAAATAAAGTTTTCACTGGCTCAGTTGTGTGAAAATTGGGAATTTTATCTTGCCCACAGAGATAAAGAAAGGGATGGTGGCTGTCTTGAATTTTAAAAATCATTAAATATTGAGTAATTTGTTTCTTTAGTAAAAGTACCAAAGTTTACACCCTGACTCAATTTTACTTCTTGATTTTTAAAGACAATTCTTGATAGTTTGCTTGAGGAAAGTTTGAGCGAAAATTTAAGTCTTTCATTTTCAAGACATGAATTACTTTTAATAAATACATGTAGATATTAGAGAATATGAAAATGGCACAATAAACCTGAATTTGATTTTCCTGAAAATAATTTTAATGGTAAAGGCAAGTTCTAAATATGATATCTTTGGAATGTAAGTCATGAACAAGATGGCCAGTGCTATGTGATTAGAATGAACATACCACTTCAGGAATGGATTTGACATGTATGTTTAAACTTATATAGATCAATGTGATGTTTGTCAAATTAATCAGATGAAAGAATTTATGTACATCAGTAACATCTTATAATTTGTTATTACATTTATGGCATACATCTATAGGTTTTTGAATGCAAATGAAATAGGGTTAGTATTTGTAAAACACATCAGTGCAAAAAAAAAACTGATGTAGATAAAAGACCTGTATCAGTCTGTATGTGACTGAGTGCAAATCAGTGCATTTATTTGAATAGGAACACCGAGGGAGTTAGGGGCCCATGTGAATGATGTATGGACTGGTTTCCATAGTTACAAGTCAGATGAAGCCCTTGGACGTTAAGGTAGACGCTTTTAATGCTAGATGTAAAATATCCATGCACACTGCTATTTTGACTTTTGTTAAAATCTGTTTGATACTGGTCGATAATGGTAAAATTGTTTGAGAATGCCCTGCATGTAACTAAATGTCATATAATGTTAACTGTGTAGAGGCATGTAATAAAAATATTATTGCCTATACAAGGGTGTATATGCCCTCTCAGCAGGAGACAATTTGCCCTCCTGGCGTCGGCAAATTGTCACCTGCTCACAGGCACATAAACCCATGTATTCAGGCAATAATATACATGTACAATGTGGCTCTGCGCAGTCCTAGCGCCCTGCCCCTTAAATATCAGTCTGCTAGGTACACAGTTGCTTAGATTTTGCTTGAAGGGTAAACAATATTAACTGGTATTTAGAGTTAAGAATACCAAAGTTTTGTTCTTATCACAAGAGAACAATACTGCAAACTCTGGTAGATAAGAAATAGGTAAAACTTTGCTTGTCACCAAAACAGTTGCATAAGTCTGTCATCCTCACCATGGCATGAAGCTGTAGCGAGAGATACACAGCCCTTTGTTTGCTACACAACTTATGGCCTTAGCCTCCCATAAAGGTGCCCTAAATGTCAATTTGAAGGAGGCACATAAGATATAAGTAGTGAAACCAGGCTAGCTGGCTATGACTACCTCTTTGCTAAAGCTAGATGTTCAAGACACAAGTTAGGCATTCTTGGCAACCCAGCATTTATTTCCATTGCAGGATACTATTGCACACCCTAGATGTTTCCAAAAACAGACCAGTAGGTTATGAAAGTGAAGTAGAGGTCCACATTGTGTAAACAAATGAGGTGGCTACTACGACCACCAATACTACAAGATGCCAGAATAGCATTAACACTACCAGCTACTAGATACGCACCGATACTCCCAGCTACAATTAGAATAGAATAAATGCTGCCAAATACTAGAGCAGCATCAATACTGCCAACTGCTAGAATAGCACCAACACTGCCAGTCATTGCAATAGCACCAACACTGCCAGCTACGAGAATGTATTGTCAGCTATTAGAATGGCATTTTGCCAGCTGGTAGCATAGCACCGACACTGTCACCTGCTAGAACAGCCTGAATACTGCCAGCTATTACAATAGCACCAATATTGTCAGTTATTATAATAGCACCAATACTGCCAACAAGTAGAAATAATAGCATAAATACTGTCAGCTGTTAGAATAACACCAATACTGCCAGCTATTAAAATAGCGCCAACACTGCCAGCCTGCTAAAATAGCGCCAATACCACCAGTTACTAGAATAGCACCAACACTACCAGCCTGCTAAAATAGCACCAATACCACCAGTTACTAGAATAGCACCAACACTACCAGCCTGCTAAAATAGCACCAATACCACCAGTTACTAGAATAGCGCCAACACTGCCAGCCTGCTAAAATAGTGCCAATACTACCAGCTATTAGAATAGCGCCAACACTGCCAGCCTGCTAAAATAGCGCCAATACCGCCGTTACTAAAATAGCGCCAACACTGCCAGCCTGCTATAATAGCGCCAGTACTGCCAGCATTGAGAACAATACCAACACTGCCAGCAACGAGAATAGTACCAACTATAATACACTGCTACTACAATAGCATACACTACACTCTGAGCTATTAGATTAGCACAAATGCTTCCAGCCTTATAGATTAGCACAAACACCACCAGCTACTAGAATAGCACAAAATACATGTACATGGCCATATTTTTGATTGCTTGTTCTTATATTTTAATGTCCCTAAAGAATTCCTGCTATAATTTGTAATTGCACTTTGAGAACAGTCAAGAGCACAATAAAAGATAAAATGAAAGGTATTTACGTAAACAGGCCATATTTTAACAGAGTGACTCATCAGTTTTTCTGTTCAGATGTAACACAAAGGTTAAACTGACTCCATATAAAGGATCAGTCTTTATGACAATCAAACGGTACAGAGGCACATTAACAAACAACTGACTGACATCAGGAAAGCTCAAAGTGCAATAACTATTTTTAAAATTAATTACACGTAAGAAAGGCAATCCAAGGTAATGTAATTAATGTTCAATTTTATAACTTACTTAACTTCCAAAGGGTTAAAGGGAGTTGCAGTAAATTTGCGTCTAGGGATAGGATTTGTATTGTCAACTTAGCTGTGTGTGCATCCTTATGGTGAATCAGGTGTAAAATTATGGGTTTGCATTGTATGCCATGAAGTCTTCGAAGTTTGAAATCAGGGGAACAATTGGACAAAAATACAAGAAGGAGATGTGTTTAGAAGTTGTTGTATTATTTAGAGAGTAGAAGATGTGAGAAAACAGATCCTTGTTTTATTAAAATCAAATTTTGGATTTCCCTTGGAGTTATTTTGAGATGATTTCAAGCAGCATGACTGATCAGATTAAATCTAATGTTCAAAGTAACGGTACAATGATCAAAGGATGTACTTGGTGTCTATTTAAATAAAGCAGAGTGCCTTAAATTTCCAAGAGTCATCTCCGTAAAATTACATGCATTAGATTTCCTTCAATCAAAGAGAGTACAGTTCAGTAAATGTTGTCTCAAATTGGCTCCGAGGAAAATTGTCCATAAAATACTTAATTTATACTGAAATGTTTTTCATCTGTAGTACTTTAGAAGTGATAATTTAAATATTTCCTGTCAAAGAACAAAATTGTCTTACGTATCAATCCGAAAAACTTAATGAGTATTAATGGAGATATACAAGTGTCATACAAGTCTGTAACAATAAGGCTTTTTCAAGACATGACCTTGAATACGCTGTCATTGGTGTAAACAGCTATGTTGAGCTCTGAATTCACCTTAGCTTGCACAGGACATTTTCAGTGTCATTACAATTAGATGAGATGAGTATATCCTTACTTTGATATTTCTATGCTGTTTACTTCTCTAGCAAGCTAAAAAGTGAATGAAAGAAGCAATGAATTAGTCCACAGAAAATATCATTTGTTTCTGGTCATCGCCCACACCATTTCCAGACATGCGGGTCATATGTTTATTCTTCTTTGGTATGGACAAAAATTTGCTCCACTGTAGTAATCCCAAACAGACTGGTTACACACAATTTAAATGATTTACAATATTTTTTCAATAAAATTGAAGAAATACCGATATATTTAAGGACCTTACTTCCTTTCATAAAATTTCATGCTCAACAGGAAGATACAGTACTTTGCAGTATGTAAAATTGTTGCAGAAGTCTTACTGAAGTTGTTACAAAAAATAAAATAAAATAAAGATTAAAAAAATAAAATGTTATCACGGCAATCAGGATTAATAGTTTACTGAACTTTGCAGAATGGCAAATAACATGAATACTTTTACATGATAGAATTTCTGCTGTAGTAGTAGACTTGTCAAAAATCTGTTGATATATAAATATCAAAACAGTAAATTAAAGAATTAAGTTCAGCAGACTGTCAGTAACGTTGATGGTGAGGTGATTGTGAAATTGAAGCAATATACTGTGATAGACTCTTGCATAGAAGGTGGGATGAACACAAAGCCACAGCCAGCTAGTCCAGCTAGTATCTACCATGTGACCCCTAAGAAAGCCAAGCAATCAGCGGGCCCGTCTACCGTACTGTAGTAGATATTACAGGATGGAAATGTTACACTTACATTTGCTGACAAAATATGAAGAGTTCTGCAGTGTTTTCTCCAGAGTGTGCGATTTTGCAAATCCCCCACCTATTTTATCAAAACCTCCCACCTATTTTATCAAAATCCTCCACCTGTTTTATGCAGATCCCACACCTAATTTTATTCAAATCCCCAACCTATTTTATCCAAATCCATCCTAAAGTAAATACAGAAGTGTGATGTACTCCATCTAAAATGTCTTTGTGATATTGACAAACACTGAATATTGATAGTAGTATTTCATGCCACAATTACTGTCTATGATGTAACATCACATAGTTTATTAAAGTCACTCTCTGCTTAGCTACATGTAGCTTTTTATGTGCAGAAGCTGAAGGACTATCATCTAAAGTTTGCCTCCAGATTACAAAACTACATGTTTGAACTTGTGTGAATAAGTAGGACTGATTTGAGTACGCCTTTTAATACATTAAACATTTGCTACATGGATAAGAGCAAGAAATAGTAGACACTCTTTGATTTGATATTTTATCCAGTCTCAGTACCATGGAAACCTTAATTTGCTTAACTTAAATTTGCATAATTTATTACAGTCCTCCTCAATCAGAACCAAAATCTCCCTCGAAAAAAAATTCCAAGCGAAGGGGGACATTTCCCCTTGTGAAAGAAACCATGAGAAAACACTGCTCCTGATAGAGTATGACTCAGCATGTTTTTGTTCAACAGAATTCAAATAACAAATGAATGCACCGTAAGTGCTCATACATTTTGATGTGGCTCCTTCAATATGTTAATAATTTGGCAGACGGCTTCTACATTTTTGTCATATTCATGCCTTCTTTCTTTTCAGGTGTGAAGATAGAGGAATTCGATGGAGCTATTTGAAGCATCCAAGAATAGCTGTCATATTCTACTTTGTTTCCTAGGTCGAGTACACCAGAATTCATGATTATCAAGGCCATGTATTAGTTATCGTAGTTTAGAGATTGTGTAGAAACAAACAGAACAGCAGAAGATGGCAGAGTGTATGCTGCAACCTCAATCTTATAATGGTAGTCAGTATAAATTCCAATCAACTCAAGATGGTGCTTTTATCTTCAAAATTGAACAGCATCATGATGAAGCATTTCAGGTGATGAATGAATTGAGGTACAATAAACATTTGTGTGATGTTACTATTAAAGTTGAATCTAAAGAATTTTATGCACACAAAGTTGTGTTAGCATCATCCAGTCCATATTTCAGGGCAATGTTTACAAGTGGTTACAGTGAGTGTCAGAAAAACACGGTGGAACTGAAGGAAACTCACCCCTGTGTCTTTGCTTTGCTGATAGACTTTGCCTATACATCAACCATACTTGTAAATGAGTGGAATGTATTAAAGTTGTTGACAACCGCCGTCATGTTCCAGATGACCCATGTTGTCAATGCGTGCTGTCAATTTCTTGAATATCAGTTAGATCCAAGTAATTGTATTGGCATATCAGAATTTGCTAAAGAGTATTCGCTCACTGAGCTCCACAAAAAAGCCATCTGTTACATCTGTAAGAATTTCTGTGAAGTCTCCAAGACAGAGGAATTTATGAACTTGAACTTATATCAACTTGTCAAATTAGCAAGTCAGGATTGTCTAGATGTGATGTGTGAATCTGAAGTTTATGAAGCATGTCTACGATGGATACGACATGATGAAAAGAGTCGAAGGCCGTGTTTTGATAAATTGTTAGGTGGTGGAATAAGGTGCAGTCAACTCACACCATGCTTCCTCAAGAAACAACTACAAGATTGTGACATTGTGAAATGTGAACCAAAGTGTAAGGATTATTTGGTCAAGATATTTCGAGACCTTACACTACACAAAAAGATCTGTGAGAAAAGTCGCAACCCTCCTTCTCGATGTGTAATTTATTCTGCTGGTGGTTACTTACGACATTCCCTTAGCATCATGGAATGTTACTATCCAGAATCTAATTCCTGGATAAAGCTTGCAGATTTGCCAGAACCAAGGAGTGGACTCAGTGCTGTTACAGTTCTTGGTACATTCTATGCAATTGGTGGACGAAATAACTCTCCTGATGGTAACATGGATTCCAATAGTGTTGATTCCTATGATGCTGTAACCAATACATGGAAATCCTTACAGCCGATGAATTTTCCTCGGAATAGAGTTGGTGTTGGTGTGATTGATGGATTACTATATGCTGTTGGAGGTTCTCAGGGATGTCATCACCATAACACAGTTGAAAGGTTAGTCATACCTTCAATGACCATATCATACATTTGCATGCAAACCTATCTTTGGCTTTCTATCATCAACATCTCTTTGATATACCATTACAAGTGTATTTACCAAGGTAGTATGCACTCCAAAAGTGAAAGACTTAAACTTTTGCTCAAACTTTCCTCAAGGACTCTTTCCACCATTCTCTTTCAAAATCAAGAATAAAAATCAGGGGTCACCATGCAAATTTTTGTACTAGAGAAACAAATACCCCAACATTTACCAAATTCAAAATGGCTGCCATCCCTGTGTTAACTGTATGGAGAAAAATAATTTTTTCAAGTTTTTAAAAACTAAGACAGTGAAAATTTTTCTTATACCAAGAGCTTTAAAATATGCCCTAACAAGATGGTCCTTTCTGTGCTAGAAATACAAATGGAATAAAGACAATACATTACATGCTCGTTCAGTTAGGGGAGCTCTTATATCCGTGAAAGGGGTTTGTCAATTCAAGGAGTTTCCTTGTCATTAAAAATAATATGTTGGCTGTCCCAAGTAAGGTAGTCTTCCAATAATATTGCTGGTGTACAAGTATGCTTGTATCACAGATTTGAGATAACATTGTCAAATATATCCTCTAAGACCTATCTGTAGAGCCTACATGTAGGAGCATAATTCAAGTATAATAATACTAAGTACCAGGTATTATTAATAACACAAAGTATACTTATATACTAAGTATATATATACTAATTCTGTATCTTCACATGTAGTGTACAAGATGGCTACCTCAAAGATGAACATAGATATGTTATTTTTTTATGTTTGTTATGTTTCAGGTACTCCCCTCCACAAGATAAATGGACTCAGGTAGCTTCTATGCACACAAGACGTATTGGTGTCGGTTGTGCTGTTGTCAATCGATTGCTTTATGCTGTTGGGGGTTATGATGGTACAAATCGTTTGAAATGCGTGGAATGTTACTATCCAGAAACTGATGAATGGAAATGTGTAGCACCTATGAATACCACACGTAGTGGTGCAGGTTTGTTTTCAAATACTTTATAGTTTGACAAAATTATGTTTATGTCCTTTATTTGATTTTAATGATAATAAAACTAGGGAAGGGGCATGTTCTCTGATGTAAAACCAACAACATTTGCTCCTTTTTAATATGATACTGAAGTTGAATTTTCACATATAAATTCATGCATATGTTCCAGTAACTCTTTTTAGTCGAAGCCTGTATAAATGCAGGGTTGGTTGGTTTTTTTGCTCACAGCATATACATGTATATAAACTAAATTAAATTGCCAACCAAGTACCGTAGTGCATCAAAATACCAAAATTTGACATTCATAGTGCCTTAGATATCATGAATTGATCTTCATGGACAGTTTAGGTTTCTAAATCAATCTATGTTTTATTGAATATTGTAGGTGTGGTCAGCATGGACAACCATGTGTATGCTGTAGGTGGATATGATGGAACCAGTCAATTGTGTAGTGTTGAACGTTATGATGTAGAAACTAATGAATGGACTTATTTAGCCAATATGAACTCACGAAGAAGTGCATTGAGTGTTGCAGTGCTAGGAGGAAAACTCTATGCATTAGGTAAGTCAATTATGCTATCTCTGTCATTTTACACAATGTCTATTGTTTCAGTGTCAAAGTCACTGTCATATTTAATAATGAATCTGACTAGAATCGGAAATTGACTCGAAAGTTGAGCAAATGACTTAGATGGATCATAAATGTAAGAGCTATAACATTTTGATTTTTTGATTTTGTTTTTTAGGTGGATATGATGGATCTGATTTCTTGGCCAGTGTTGAAGTGTACAATCCAGAAACGGATACTTGGACCATCATAACACAGATGAGCACTGGTCGTAGTGGTGCAGGTGTAGCTGTAGGAATTGAGCCCTGTCTCAATAGGTGACAAAGACGATCCAAGACCCCTCCTAGAAGATCATCAAGACATCATTCAAGATACTCGATGATTTTCCAGTAAGATGGGTCTTATTTGGACAATGGTAATCCAAAAACACTGATGTGAAGTTAATGAGGATTACGGTTTCCTGTACAAGAAGTGACAGGAACTTCTTGATATTTACTCAACAACAGGGAGACACCTTCATTTTCCTTTGTCACCTTAAGTCAGTAAAGCTGTTTAAGATATCAGTTATAAAGTTTTCCATTTATTAATCAGGTCCAAGAAATTTTATCAAACCTTTGATCTTTAACCTTATTTTTAGCTGAGAAAACAGAAAACAACCAGACCATAAAGAAGCTTTTCCATCAGATAGAAATTGGTATTTTATCCAAGACTTTTGGAAGTATCTAAATAAGTATCAGCGCCAAAACATGTATTTCTCAAAAAAACTAGCAAGTCTATTGTGCTATTTCCTGGTGGCCCAGTTACAGAAAAAATGTTCTTAGTGTTTTAACATTTATGAAGGTAAATTGAATATTTCCCATGGACCCTGTTTTGATAATTTGCTCAATATCTTGTGGTGTTTGACTTCATGGATCAATTTTTGAGCAATTCTAAAACCTACTTTGTGTGTGACTGCACTTCTATAAGGAGCTTCCATCAAAATATTCAATATTAATTTCCAAACATAGACTGGTGTGTTTTGACATTTTTGCCAAGTGACATTTATCCAATGAAGAGAAGGGTTTTCAGAAACATCCCTAAGGAATGACCATCTTTGATTTTGAAAAAATTCATCCATGGGTTAATAATTGTTTGTGTTCTTTAAAATCTACTCTCCTACTACTGAAAATGTGGAAATCATATATGCTGACGGTACAACTATCTTACATCCTAAATTCATGTATGATACTTTTTCCTCATGCATAGTCCCTACACAAAACTCCTTTGTCATATGCCATTTTGTCATATGACCTCACATGCTTGACCTCTACCATTATTAGTAACCTATGATTATAGAGTTAACATGGTCAAATGGGGTTTCCATTCAACAAGTCTTTTACATTTTGTTACATCTGTCCAAAGGCGATCTCTGCAAAGAAACAGCTTATTCTGTCAATGGTCCATTGTAAGGATCAACTCTTTCATGTAATGTTACTAGGATTTGACATCAGAATATACCACCTGGTATGCAAATTACACAGCTCACAGTTGAGCAGTGTATGGCCACATGAGAGAGCCAATGAAAATCCTACACTTTGACATTCTCATAGACACTTTTGCATAGGATGTGTCACAGTCAGTGATGTTACCCATAATTCTCCTTGATTTGTACACACTGAGATCACCTATTACCGTACACTGGAGCAAATCTCTTGAGTACACAAAACAGCTTGGTCCACATTTCAAATTGCTGACAGCAATGCTTTGATGATCATTTCTTTCTTATTTCCCACTTTGAATAATGAGAAGATCAGACCTGGCACCCTTTTACATTGAGGAGATAGCAACTTTTTAATGTTTTCAACAGATACTATTGACAGCCATACATAATATTTGCAAGGAAATCAAGGGAATAAATTGCATGTGTTGGCACAGGCGGCCCAAACACTATTAATAAGCATATTATTGAGTTTTTCTCAGTTTTCTCTGTCACTGTCCTGCTCTGACTGATCGTAGTAAATAAAATAAATGACTATATAGCCTAACCTATAGCCTCTTGACCCTTCATTTATTTTACACCACATTACAAGGACGTTTATCTCTCATATACACATCTTGTAATTAATTAGTCAACACAACTAATTATGCTAATCTGTGGACTTATCAAGGGTTGGTCAACATTGCAAAGATAGAGATGTAAATGATTATCTTTCGGGATGTTGACTAACCCATAAAATCCCTGATAAGGCCACGGATTAGCATAATTAGTAATGTTGACTAATTAATTACAAGATGTGTATATGAGAGATAAACGTCCTTGTAATGGGATGTAAAATAAAGAGTCAAGAAGCTGAGTTAGGCTATAAAGTTATTTATTTTTATTTACTACGATCAGTCAGAGCATGAAGAAAAGGAGAAGAACTGATAGAGAAAACTGAGAAAAACTCAATAATAAGCTTATTAATAGTGTTTGGGCCGCCTGTGGTGTTGGCAAAAGAAATGGTATTGATTCTTTGAATGTTCATGACAAAAGAAAATTTGCATGTCTAACAGCTGGTATGATTAGACCATCTCAGTTGCTGATAACTTTACCTTGACAAGCATACATTTTTGGCACCTTTAAACATCGACTTCTTATTCAGTTTACTCTTAAATTTTATGATTCATAATTTTAGACCATACGTTTAAAAATTAATATTGAAATTTAATTTTAATCTTCAGATTGTTCAGAAATTAATAAAATTGAATAAGCCAATAGCAAATGTCTGAGTACACAAATCGAGGAGAATTGTGGGTAACTTCACTTAACACTCAGTGTGTGTATCAAAACAACTCATATATTATGTGCAGAATAAGGGGGCTTTGCAAAGGCACTAATTTTTCCATATTAACCATTTCCACTAAATCAATTTAAGTGGAGATGGTCAGTTGTTTTGATTCGTTGTAAAGTCATTTAGCATTGAAGGGGATCAAGTAACTTGCCATGATCTCATTTACCATTGAAGGCGGTCAAGTAACTTGCCATGATCTCACACTTTCATAACAGTGGCCAATATAACAGTACTTGTCAAAATATAAAAATTCAGGTAAATTTGGTTCTTTTTTCGCCAATTTAGAGGAATATGACCTTAAAATTGGGATATGAAGGTAAAAGTCAGTCTTGATATCACAATGGAATGTTGGTGTAGCGTCTTTCCAAATAGTAAGGTGGTTAGAAGTTTACCAGGAGAGACATGGCTTCCCAATTGTGGCAAAGCCTTACTACGTACTGTGTTTTTGTATAAGTTAGTTATGGAAAGAAACTTAAACGTACAATTTGTTGAGATAGCAGAGAAAATAAACACTACAGTCGTGTTGATGAAAGGCATGTCATAAAAGCAATGTGTGCAGAATGTAAGTAGAATATCTTTGAATTTCTGAAAGATTTGTTTAAAACACAGTCCCTCTATCGTGATAGAGAGACCATCTTTAAAATGAGCAGAACAGTAACAAGAATTATGAACCATTTTCAGGAACAAGGAATTTCTACTTCTTTTACTAGAATTGTGTATATTATATCTTTTCATGCAAAGATAGCATGGAGATTTGTAAATTTAGTTCTAGTTTATCCAATTCCGTATATTCATCGTAAACTCAGAGAGAAACAAGGAGACAGAAGTTACTTGATCACCCTAAAAATGTTCATCTAGAAATGTAATCAATAAAAATATCAAAGTGTTAGATACAGGAATCAAAAATTCTTATCTAAAGTGCAGTATGTTGCAATCACAATTTTGACCTCATTATTAATCAGTGTTTATGTTTCTTTCCCAAAACGACCACCAACATTATCATTACAGTGAAAAGGACTTTTGAATTGTAATGATTGTACCGTGATTGCTATGGCTTTGTTGGTTATACAACAGTCCTAAATCTGACATGGGAGACATTTTAACCAAACTTAGCAAGTCAATTGAATACTTTCTGAAGAGAATTTCTTTTTAATTCACTGTAACCTTTTACAAGAGCATGAATTGCTGTACAAGTATTTTTTGTCTTTCATTTCATGATGTTTCAATTTTAAACAGAAATAGCTGACTGCCAAATGACTAATACAGGTATGTACCGGTATGTATAATTCTTAAACCTGTACACATTTCAATGGATTGCAAAACCCAGCAGCTGTTATCATAATAAGCATTGTTTACATTTACATCTATTCCTTCAGACAACTAACACATTTCTATGGTAATTGATGCAAATCTGTCAATCTTATCATCAATTCATTTTTACAGTAATGATTACACAGCAGGGTTGTAGTTGTAGTCCAGATGACTTTATTCAAAAGAGAGTTTCAAAGTGGAATACGAAAATGTTCAGTTTTACTCACAAAGTCATCTATGAAGCAGCAGAACTATTTTAATGATACTTTTATGAGTATCATAAAAATCATACATCAATTTGGCATCAATTTCTATGAAGTATAATCATGTACAAACACCATTCAAGGTCAAAGTCATGACCAGTTTTATCCAGGCAAGAGACTGTAAAAATTGTTTGTCATCATGTGCATTATATTGAGACTTGCATATCTTGTTTTCTTCTTTTCAAACAAAACAGCTACCATACACCAAAACAGCCACCATACACCAAAACAGCTACCATACACCAAAACAGCTACCATACATTTAAATATTCATACTATCAGACTGCTATTAATAGACGATGTCTGAAACTGCCCATAATCATTGAAAGCACAACCCTGAAACCATTCTCATTAAATTTCATTCATACATTGTAGAAGATAATTGCTAGCTATCTTTTGCTTTTTGTTTGCAAGAGAACCCAGTTTAATTTCTTTACCAGCATATATGATACCAAATCATGTCTCATTGTTATCACATTCAATTTATACCCTCTCAGCTGTTTCAATTGCTCCCTAAAGTAATTCTTGGTTGGAAAGTGTCCACTTCCTGTTGTTTCCTATCACTTTGTTAATTTGACACTTCTTGTAAATTTCAGAACAACATTGGTCAAAATTGTGTATGAAAAAGTGAACCAAACCGTAAACCCTTTTGCTGCAGGGTTTATGACTAAACTTTATAATGGTTGTGAGATAGATGGACATTCATGAAAGCAGCTAAAGAGGTTCAGTAGACTTTGAGATATGAGTTCAAATAGGTATGGGTACCTATAATGCCAAGGTGATCAGACTTGAAAGTATCACAGAGTAACAAACAAAAGCTGTAAATAAAGTCTTCAGTGTATACAAATCAATTGTGATTACTTGATGGTAATGTGATACATTGTCATGCAAGGAATGGTTTTGAACACTGTCTAGCCAAGTTTTCCTAACTTGATTTTCAGTCAATCTCCACTGATAAGGTTAATGAAATGAAATGAGAATGAATTAAGAATATTTTTAGATCCATGGTAAGGAAACATCAGCTGATGTTTAAGCTATTTTAAATTCCATGTAAACTAAAAGTAACTGTTGTCCTTAAACATGATCACTTTGATCTAAAGGTTTATGTGGGATCCATAGCTGGCTTTATTGAGTCTATTAGTCTGTCAGATACTTGACTTGTTCAAATCTCATTTCCCAGAGGAGCTAGAATTTTTCCAAGCTACCAAGTTTAAAATATTGGATGACTTGTCAGAGGCAGTAAAGTCTTACAATTTTGTTGTATATTTATCATTCCTCAGCATTTATAGGTGTCTTCCATCTTTCATTCTCTTCAATAAATCAATACTCTGTAAGAGGCTTTGAAATTAAACAAAACAGATTTTCATATCTTGCAAGTCAATCTTCTGATAGGCTGATATACTTCAATTTTCCTGTTATATCTACTCTGCCCTAGTCTTGTGGATATATTTCAGAGTAGCAATGTTTTTTACTATCACATTGTGTAATTCCATGTGAAAGATTCCATGTAGATATCATCATAGTGAATTTTGACTACTATGAACTCTTCCTGTCTAAAAATTTTAACATTTACAATCTCTTGCCATTTGTAGATTTTTGTGTGAATAAGAATCTGATTTAGCATATAATTATGGCCTAACAGATCTTGATGTAGTTGTCTGAAAATATAATTACTGGTACTTGAAGTCATTGTTGGTGGTTATTGGGATGATTTGATCAGTTGGCTGTTTATCTTGTCCTTAGAGCAAAAATTGTGGTGCATTTAATATCCTAAGGTAGAGAAAATGAAATTACAAGTTTACAAATGTATTGTTAAAGTCTTATTCGCCAATCTGATATTGTCACCACTAGATATTAATTTTAATTAAAAATACATTGTCAAGAAAATTATTTTGTTTTAGTGTTTTCTTGATCAGGCTTATTTCTGTCAATGATTGTTTTGATATTTGCAATTTACATTGTAATTATAGCTGGAGTAATCAATACTTTACACAACAAGTATGTCACGGATAAAGTTCCATCATATTTTAAATTTCAAGAACCCCCTCTAGGGGAGCTGTCATTATTTACGACCGAGGGGGGTCAGGGGAATGTGAGAGGGGCATCACTCAAAATATTGAAAACTTCAAGGGGTGGCTTAAAATGTGGAGAGGAAGAAGGGGGATTACTTAATATTTATGTGCAAAATAAATTGAAATAGCTTTCAGATTGCACCATTGCACACATCAGTTTCTGAGCCAGAGCAATAATTTTCGCTCCGCTGACCTACCTCTTAACGGGTAGCGCTGAGCTGTTGCCATAAAGAGGCGCGTGGTTTACGACGATGCATTGCACACATCAATTTCTCAAATTTTTACAGGATCTAGGACAAAACTGAACTGTTGTGAATTCATCCTTTGTAATCACAGAAACATATTTTAATTAACTTCAGTTTAATAACCATTTTGACATTTAATCATACCATATTTAGGCTTGTCATAAGAAGCTGGCAGCTGGAGAAATGACAAAAGAAAGTCACATATTTTCCATTCCTCCATTCTTCAATCTCTGGCAAATTGAGAACTGTTTTTTTACAAAATGTATTGTCATTGTGACTCAAACACTGATCATGCAAAAATGTAATGACAACAGTGTTCAATATCATTTCAAACAGTTTTACCGAGTGCAAAATACATTGAAACACCTCTCAGATTGCACCATTAAACACATCAATTTCGTAAAATTTTGATACAAGAGGGGGAACCCCCTCTCATGCTCTCCCCTTGAGGTGTTCTAACAATTTTATTTGGTAAAAAAATTAAAAACACCTCTCAGATTGCACCAGACTGCACTTATAAACACCTCTCAGATTGCACCAGACTGCACCATTGCACACATCAATTTCTTAAACTTTCGTGAAAGATAGGGGACAGCCCCCTCTGATACTTTTACCCTCAGCCTCTGGCTTGTTCTCCCCCTATACTTTCATATTCTGCCCAGTCAGATATCCTAGTGAAAACCCTGTCATGATGCCCTTCATAATGAAACAATACTATATGGTTGGATCCAGTTATAGCATGAGCCTTTATATCTGTATTTTGTTGTCACTTTGAATTTCATTTTGTTGGTTTCACCTTTTTCAACCGTCATGAGATAACCGACGATAATCTTGCAAGGTACACTAGGATTTGTAAGGTCTTTACTATTGCTGTACATGTATTTTGTAAATTTTACAAATATTGGTATTTAACTTTTCCAAGTGGGGGTCAGTCAAAATTTCTGGGTTAGAGAGGAGGTCACTCAAAAAATCATGGTTGGCAGGGGGGGGGGGGGGAGGTACTTGAAATTTCAAAGTTTCCGATGAAATTCCTCCGACCCCCCCCCCCCACCGTAAATAATGACTGCTCCCCAGTTTCTTACACATATACAAGAACAATAGGAAGGAAACTTTTTAATTACAACAGAGTGTTGAAGGATGTAGACCTGGAGAACTTCCATGACATTGCTTGTAATTGCATATCATCTTCCTTTTGTTACAAACCTTACGGTCATATAATATAGCCGGTGACCTAAACATTGACACAGACAATAAACTTCAGCCGTTCCAGTTGGCCCCAAGTCACTTGAGCCATAAAACATAACTGAAACTATGATTTTTAAATCATTACGGATGCTACCGAGGCTTATGCAAAGAAGTTGGACTTGTTTAGAAGACGACGTTAAGTGTCCCTCTCTGACTGGTTACGCACAGTCAGAGATAAAGTTCGATCACACATTTCACGTCTTCGTTCTTCAAGCATTGTCATCAACACCATATCTTCTTTTGATGACCCCACCATACGTGAATGCCTACATGCAATGCATAATAGATACAGTATGCTGTTGTTCCTGCAAACACGGCTGCAAATAATATCATTTTTGTCTGCAAGCAATACTACATTCAGTGTTTGATGAATGAAACGAAAATTAATTCAGGCGAGAGTATTACCACTTACTGTCTCTCAACCCTATCTGAAGCGGAAATATTTCAGAATCATTCATCAGTATTAAATGAATTTGGCACCAAGCTGACGAATGATGACATGGTTCCGCCTCGACTATACTGGATTCCTAAAGTCCGCAAGAATCCCTATAAACAACGTTTCATAGCTGGTTACAGCAGATATACAACCTCGTCACAACTCTTGACCATAATTTTATAGACCATAAAATCTGGTCTAGTATGAAACTAGTGGGATTAATCGGATGTAGATATTGAAAAATTCTAAAGAATTATTGCATGCTTTAGAAACTAATAACAGCATGTACAGTTCTAGCTGTGGGTCCATAGCTGTGGTGTTTTCGGACGGGATTCCTGCCTTTTACGGGCTGGTTTTGACTTTTTACGATTTTAACCCCGCCACAATCCTCACATTTAATGTTTTTACACTGTATACAACAATCCCGCCCAGCAAGCTTAATAAAACTAAGTTGTCATCATGCCTTCTTTCACTAGGATGGCAGTCACAGCTATGAAAAGATTGTTATCAGTCACAACTCAGACTATTTTAGTAACAACAGTGATGCCAAATGCAAAAATTTACTGACAAAGAACTGGAGATTTGTCGCCCTGTCATCCAGTCGCCGCCATCTATTACATACGGGCAGAATAAATCCAAGCTCTATCAGAAAAACACGCACGCTCGGTCGCAGATCCTTTGGGCTAATGTGCAATGTCTCGTAAGCTTTAAGCAATCCGTTGGCTGCAAGTTGTTGTTCGTATTGAATTATGTCCAAACAGCAAATAACGTAGAGAGAAGCCCTGATATTAGACTTTTTCAGTGGCTGTAAATAATGATAATAATAATGAACGTTTTGAGCCGCTGCACATTGCCAAGAATTGTCTTTAACCCTTTTCCTGCCAAACGGTATCACTTCTTCATCTGCCAAGTCAGTGAAAAGCGGTATTAGTCAAGGGAAAGTTGTAAACAAATTCATAAATTGATGATTATGAATATAGCAGATAAAAATGTAAAATTTCTGTCATTATTGTATAGGCCTATTTACACAAGTACCCAACTGCACAATATGCCTACAACCTCTTCAGGCACAGTAATGCTCGGTCACAGTATCGCCTGGTAAAAAACATAATTCCATTTTCAGATTAACGCAACCCACATTACATAAAGCAAAGACCGCAGTTGCCAGTCCTCGGTTAGGGTATATGCCTGTAGTAGCTTTAGTCCGTTGGAGTTTATCGTTATAGACTGTATGAAGTACTGCTGAAGGTAAATAAACCGTCAAAAAGTCACTTTCGGTCTATGTTGGAGCTTTTTCCTGAAACACTTTCGGAGTAAGCTTACCGGTGCCTTCTCTCGGACTGAATCTAGCTGCATAGAACTGGTGGACTATTGACAACCAGTTGTGCAAATGTTCTTGCATAACAGGGAGTCGTACATGGTGCCTATTTATAACGATTGCGGAGTTGCTTCCAGGTCAGTAAAGTTATGTCAAGGCGACCTCAACCTATGTTCACTCTGTGAAAAGAAAATATTCGGAGTTCACAAGCAAGCATCGACTTCTCATACAAGTAAATCTGTTACCTCTGCAAGTCTCGATGATAACATCTCAGTGAATGGTGTAATCATCAATGAACTCATAATTAACAAAATCAAATTAAGCGCTGCCCAATGACATTATCGTCAAACTTTGTTTTGAAAATTTCGGTGATCAACAAATTGAAAAGGCGAAAAGGACGATCTATGATATGATCTGCCCTGATTTGAATGGTCGTTACAAAAAAGAGACAGAGACAGAATAAGAAATTTAACAATGTTCAAGATATTCTGCTTCTGATTCATCAAACTGAGCCAGAAAAATGGTGCCATATTTTGTGGCTAAAGACGTTGTTAAACTTCCTCCCCGTCGACATGTCTTATATTGACGTATCATCAATGTTAAAAGAGATTTGGTCTCTTCGCCAAGAGGTGAGATTAGTATGAAGGATATAATGTTGCCTTCAAATCTCATTTTTATAAAAACGTGTACTTTGCTCCGCTTTGTTGTTGTGTTTACTGTTTTTCTCATGTTCGTTTTCTGGTTTGTTATTGTTTGTTTTGATACTTTTCATTTACTTTAACTTTCGTATATTTTTATCGTCAACCTTGTGGAAGATCGGCCTTAAAGGCCGATCTTCCACAAGGTTGACGATAAAAATATACGAAAGTTGCCTGAATAAGAATCGACAGTAAATAAAGTTTAATAATGATAATGATAATTGCCTGTAGAAAATGTAACAGCGAATGAACAAATGGGGACATTACGAGCGAATGTTAATAAATTGAAGCAGTTATGGCTCCGCCAAGATGGCAAATCTACAGACAGGGTCTCACACTGGTAGCGTCAAGTACAAGGCAGCTGTGATTATTTCTTCGAGGACATCTCATTTAACCACCGAACAATCGTCTGAGAAAAGCGCAAGTATGGAGCAAACAGGTGGTCATGGCTCATATGCAAATTCGGTCACGAGCGGTAAATCTTAGCTAATGTTTTACATAATGAAGACAGTTTGAACATTAACACCTTGTGAGTTTGTAAGGAGAGTCATTTGAAAAGATCTGAATCTATTTTGGGGGATTCTATCGCCCCCCAGAGATGCATGTCTGTGCAGCTTTACTCAAGCAATATGGGGGGGGGGGGGGGGGGGTCATGAAATTTTTGTCATCTGAAAAGGGGGTCATCATTTTTTTGGTGCAGTGGGTAGGGGGGATAACTTATTTTGACTGATGCGCAGAAAGAATTTGCCGGCCCACCCCCGGCCATAATAACTGAATGTAATATAAGTCGTAAAAATTAGCACCCACGGTCCAATCAGGGAGCTAGCGAAACTACGATTATGGTGGAGTCTGTTTTTTGTCAGACAGTTTTGAAAGAACAGCCATGTATTACCTTGACATACAGTTTCTGCAAACATTTTCACGTGGAATATCTGCAGCCAGGAAACTCCAACTGCTTCCTACCGTTGGGGCATTTCTAATTCCGTGACGAATAGTTCAGAAATAATTAAACTGAAGATCGATCAAGTTAAAACTTGTCAGTCGACTGAAAATGAATAACATAAGTTTCTGACATGCAAAACTTCAGTACTCACGGCAACAAAAACGACGTGGTCTCATGCGAGTTTACATACCACAAAAACAGATATCATTCATAAACAAACACCTGGTTACGCGCAATGAAGAAATGCAAAACAAAAGAGCCAGAACTATGTCAGCTGTATGTTCACCTGGTTACGAGAAAGTGGTAGAAAACCTTGTAGAAAACATCGTCAACATAACAACATACATGAGAGCTGAATGAACAACTGTTTTACAATGAGAAGCCAGTTTATATTCCCACTAAAAATGTTTCGTACTGTCAGTGTGTCAGTGGAGCTGTCAACACTTTTCAGTTGATTGTGTGCGACTGGTGAAAAGTGTTAGTTTGCATATGTTATTTTGAAATCGTTTCATCGTTTTTGACACTTGTTTCCATTCTGATGGTGATAACCTCATGTTTATTATTATTTCTGTTAGTGGTTTCGGTGTGGCTTGTACAGTAGGAATTTCTTTCCGTGTTTGCAGGTGGAAACCAGCTCATTTCTGCAGCGAATGCAAAGAAGCATAGGTTGCATCTTTAAATAAATTGGTTGTTCCGGCTGATGATCGACATTCCGATTTGCACACTTTTCATAGGGAATATTGTTGGCTCTTAGTCCATGCCACTTTTAGTTTTAGCAGACGGCATTGCCAAAACTTTTAGCAAGCGCGCTGGTCGCCTAATTCCCATTGCCCTACTTTATAATGGAATTAAAGACATATCTTCTCATAGCCGAAGATCAGTGCGGGACTTAAAGCTACTATCAGCAGGACAGTCAAATTCTGACGGCGGTCAGACATAAAAATCCATGTAGTATAATGCCACCATTGTAACCTGCACCTTCACATTAATATATGGTTTTCAGCCTATTAATATTTGCTGATTCATTGAATAAGAAAACGGATCGAAATTGAAATTGAAATTGAAATTGGCAGGTATAGATATATATGCAGATTATTGTTTGTATATTATGTCAGTATTTATGTACACTGTTGTAACTTGAAATAATTCGGGAAAGACACTTTTCCAACGAGCGAATGTTCCTCAGCATAGCCGTAACTCGGTAACATTGACCGCCGTCTGCATTCAAACCTACGCACTATAATTTGATGGCACATGTGCACCGGTCATCTATTTGCTGTCCACCGATTTTCAAATCTACAGACTTTTACGACAAAACATGGTCAACCCTTTGGATAGCATTGAACTCGGCCACTAAAATCTGCGCATTTTTCGTATTGGATGATCGTAGCTCTACAGCCGCATATTATTATTATACTTGTCACTTGCTACCCGATTACGACTATTGCAATTGACGAACTTTTGGTGCGGAAGATTATGAACCCTATAAGCCTTTACTCGAGCACACTTGTCGCCTGCTACCCGCCGACCGTCATTCAATTCCAATGACTTTTGGTACAGTCGATTATCAGTCCTTTTTCAGGCACAGCTGTCGCCTGCTGACTGTCATCCAAAAGAATTTTTTGTAAGGAAGATATGGTTAGTCCTTTATCGGACACATGCAGTTGTTATCTTGTTCCGCTAGCTTGATATTCTTGTCAACTCTTCATCGGATAAATGTGTGAATAAATTCCCCCTTCCCTAAATCTTCGCTTGCCAAGGTCTCTTGTCCGGGCAGCTGGATGCTTCCCGAAGTTAGTAGTTAGTGTGAAGTAACGGACCTGTGCGAGCACAGGCGTGATGTTTTCTGGGTAGTTTCTATAAGTGTAGTTTATTCTACGTTTCGACGTTCTCTTCCGTAGCCTAATCACCAAGGTAAGAAACAGAATTATCCGCTACGGAAGAGAACGTCGCGTCGAAACGTAGAATAAACTACACTTATATAAACTACCCAGAAAACATCACGCCTGTGTGTGCGAGCGGTCGATGGCTTCCCCACAACCCATGCTGCGAGCACAATCATCGCCTCATTACCCTACTCCATCATCGAACTTATATCCCAGTTTTGTAGAGACTTGTGCTCATGGCCTCTTAAAAGCAAAATTGATCATATGTCTCTCGACGGTATTACGCTTGAACTTTGGTCTTGCACACAGGTGCCTGGGATTGCCAGTGCGGTATACACATGTTATATCACACTCAGTCTGGTAATTCCACTGATTCCAGGTACCTATGGTCTTGCATAAGCTGTAAACACAGTAAATAGATGAACAGCAACATTCATCTACTGACATCTGATTTACTATAATTTGTTCCACTAATTTTGAAATAGAGCTGGTGCCAGTATATAAACGTTGGGAAAATCACTGAGAATAATCAATGCAACTCAGGGATGACCAAAATTGATTGAAATATGCAGTCTTCTCATAGCCGCGGAGGGGTATCGTGATCATTAGCGAAAAATGCTGACAAAATTGACAGGTCGGCAATTTATGACGAATGATAAGCTTTAATATGCGTGACTGATTTGGTTTGGTTTTTATAGGAATTGATTTGAGAGTTTATTTGATCCAAAATGAAGTTTTGAATATCCTCGCTGTATAAGTGACACTTTTAGTTCATTAAAGCGAGAGTCACACCAGTCATACATGGACATCATCGTCCGGTCCGAACACAGGAATAAATGGTCTAAGAAATATAATACTAATATCATAATCATGAAATATTGATATTATCAAAAAGTATTTTTGATATTTCATCAGGGTTTAGCTTCTTTTCTGCTGAGCAACACTTGAAAAAATCACTGAACGTGTATGAATTATATTTGACATCGGAGACTACAGCACGTCCTATATTGTGTAAGTATATTGCCCACTAACACTATAAGGACGCGCCGTAGACTGCACAAACACGTTTTGCGGTCAGAAAAGAACTCTACCCTGACATATTACCAAAACTGTTTATTGGTAAGATCAATATTTTACAATTATGATACTAATATCATATATCTTAATATCTTAGACTGTTTACTCCTAGCTCGCCTGTGGTCTGCACAGCTGGTTGGGCCCCTTCATTAAGATATAAAACTACAGTTTTTTGTTGCTCTTCAAAGCATGTTGAGACACATAGTATTCAGCTTCTCAACCGGGTCTGTACATATATCTAAACTGCATTGTAATTGTTTACCAGTTAATGTTACTTGTCAATAAATGTAGCCTAGTCACCTAGTTTATTTTGATATAGGATGTATGCGTGTGTGTGTGTGTGTGAATATATATATATATATATATATATGTATATATATATATATATATATATATATATATGTATATATATATATATATGTATGTGTGTGTCTGTGTGTGTGTGTGTGTGTATACATCTGTCTCCAATGAAAAAGCTGATGAAGTTGTAAGCTTAATGCTTGATGAACACATCTAATGTAAGTACTGTTATACATATAGACCTTCTGATCTACCACTTCTGGGGTTCATTTTAGAGCTGTTGGTGTAAGACAACTTTTCACAGTCTTAGTTTTTCGAAAATGGAAAATTTCCTTTCTCCATAGAGTTTACACACGGGGGGTGGCCATTTTGAATTTCAAATATCAGAAAATCTTGGGTAATTTGTTTCTGCAGTACCAAAATTTGCACTACCTTAAATGGAAATGTTCTTCCAGTTTAATAATGTGTGGAAATATGACAATTATTTTGTGAGAAATAACATATATTTTCACTTTTTACTACACTCAGTCTTAGAAAGCGATTTGAACATTCTGACATTGATAGTAAAAGGGCAATTCATTAATTCTGATGGTGATGCCATCTGTTCTGCTAATTTGCATATCAGTCATTCAATCAATTTTGTGCTAACAAACTCAAAGATTATGGACATCTTTTGTAAATACTGATGTCAACAAGTGTGTATTGTCTATGTAGAATTATTACTCTTTCAATGATTCATTTTGCTCATTTGTATATTACTCATCCCATTTATTTTAAATCATTGTATATTTAAAATGTTTGTCATTTATCACATTTTTTTTGCTCATTTGTGTATGAATCACTCATCCAACTTTGATTTAAAAAAACATGCATCTAAATGCCACTAAGAAAATATCTACCAAGAACTTTTTGGATGTAGAATTTTTGAATATTTTAATTTCCCATTTACATAAAAGTCATCTTACCAACTTAGCAGGCACACACTGAATTTCGAATCAAAATCTAAATATGTACTCATCAAATTTCAACACTCTGGGACAAGTAGTTTTTGAGTTTGTGATTTTGTATCCTTTTCAACATTTGGTTGCATACCATTCAAGCTACCTACATTGGTTTGAATGAAACTATCTTAATGCTGTTTGAAATACAGAGAAAGAATTTTTCTGTAGTTTAGAATTTTTCAGCATTTTTTAGGATAATTTTTGCTGATTTGAAAATTAATCATATGATCAACTTGGTAGAACAAACCAAAATCTGTGTCAAAATAAGGTGGTTTTCTCCACAAAATTTAAAAGTCCTAGAGCAAGTAGTTTCAAAATTTCAGATTTTTGACCAATATTTACATATATTTTGCTCATTTGCATATTAGTAGTGTCATCAATTTGGCTTGAACAAACTTAGATCAGCAACTCCGTGGGACTTCTTTCCCAAATTTAAAAGGTCTAGGCTTGGTAGTTTGGGTGTTTACATTTTTTATCGTTCCTGCATTTATCTAGCTCATTTGCATATTTTTAGAGCCATGACATTTAGATTTTAGAATTTCCACCCTTCACCTGAAGGTGCATGTACCGGAACACTCTAACTACAAAATTGATACATGTCACTATTTATAAGACAGGTGACATTACAGCTGATATAGCTCAGCTGTGTTATGTAGAGAATAACTATTTTTGACACGTGTTGATGAAGACGGTGGAAATCTTTGATAGCTCAATTCAGGATGGCCCTATAAAAATGTCAAATATAATTACAAAAATACAATGATTTGAATATCTCACATTAAGATCATCCCTGAGAACATGTCAATCAATGCCTATGAAACGAGTAGTTTTGTGAGAAAAAAAATTTTGGACCAAAAAGGGTAAAAACTGCCCCAAAAATACAAAATTGCAGATTTCATCATAATTTCAATATATAAACTTACTCGATAAGCTCCATGTTGCTGACAGCAGAGCTAAAAATAGAGAAGACACACATAATGACATACATAATTTACATATGGGTATGTATATACAGAGAGACAACAGACACTGGATAGCTACCCCACTAGCTTCTTTTGCCAAATATAAATATTGTAATTGGACGTTAAAACCTGGAAAAAGGTCAGCCATATATATATACACGGCTCACGTGAAATCTATCCTATGTAACATTCATGCTGTATTTTATTTACTAGAAGTTTGAACATATCACACTTATGACATCAAATGCTGAGACATAAATCAGCTATTTATTTATACATATAGAATTAAAGATAGTCATATAAAGTTCAATTATACGGGATGGAGCATGACAAAAGTCATTACATTTCCTGTATTAGACCAATAAGGACCTGTGTGTACAATTCTATAGTACATAACTACTTTGAAATGAATGAGGCGTAAACTGAATCTATACACAACTTCTAAAATAAAGAAATATGTATGTGTCAATAAATAAGGTGACAAAATGAAAGCACAATGTGAAAACAAGCAAGTTCCATGTACTAGCTACAATAGTTGCAAATCTGACATTGACCTTTGAATCAATCATTATTGCAAACATCATTACAATCCATGTACACACAGTCACATCAAAAATCACTGAAATAGTTATCATGTACAAGCCATGGGTTGGTTCTGTAATTTACAAATTGCTAGACAAGCTGTTTGAAATGATTTAGTTTTAAACAGCTACTATAACAACTGTGTCATGCATACTGACATCTGAAATCATGAAAACTGGTTAAAATACTTTTATCTTTTGTTGAATCAATGTATAATAAATGAACAGATGCTTGTAAATTCAAGGAATACCACTTGTATTTTAGTCTTGTATCACATCTACACTTATAATTTTGATTCAGGCACAGTTGAGAAAATCCTTTTGCAAATTTGAAGTCATGACATAAAATTTTGAAATACTATTGTGTACATTTGTCATCACCGGTGTCTTTTCCCTATTTGGGTGATACAATCTGGGAGAATTAACACATCTCTTTGAAATATTGAATTTTATGCAGAACTGGTAAGTAAAGCAAAAAATATGTGTTTTCTTTCAAACTTTATTGAGAACACTTTGACATCACATAGTATACTCTTTGACATCAGAGAGTACTCTTTGACATCACAGAGTAGACAGTGCCATCACAGAGGACATTTTGATATCACAGAGGATAAAGTAATATCACACAGTGCTCTTTGACATTACAGACTACACTGAGGTATCACAGAGTACACAATGAGGTCACATAGGGCACTGTGACATCACAGAGTACACCGTGACATCACAAAGTACAGTTCCATCATAGAGGACACTGAGCCATCACACAGGACACTTTGATATCACAGAGTACGTACACGATGACATCACTAAGTACACTGTGACATCATATTGTACACTATGACATCACAGAGTACACTTTGATATCACAGAGTAGGAACACTGAGACATCACAGAGTATACTGTGACATCACAGGGTACATAGACAGTGACATCGTAGAGTACACCATGACATCACAGAGTACACTTTGAGACCACAGAATACACTATGACATCACAGAGGACACTGAAACCATAGAAGACACTGATATCACAGTGTACACTATGATTATAGCAGAGGACACTGTGACATAGCTATGTAAAAATTACAGTATGTAAATTACACAGCTCAGAGTTGAGCTGCATAGAACCAAAATCAAGCCAAAAATAACACATGAACATCATAAACTTTTAGTTGTAGTTTTATGAGGCTGTATGATATGAAGTGTAAGTAGTTGTACGTGATGGTATGTCAACGATATTTCAAGTATTTAGACAAGAGGGTTTGCAAAGGCACCCTTAAGACAATGTTCTAATGCACTCCATTCATGACATGATAAGGTTCAAAGGTCAACCATTTCCTATCACTGTGTAACTTTCAAATACAAGATCACTCACAACTGTGTTAATGAACTCTCTTTTGTTTCTTTCTATGACATTATTCAAGACAACAAGAAAATCAATGAATGAATGAAGATGGAATTGGAACTTTTGAAGCTTATTGATCAGAAACTGTTGTTTTTCATGAAATATTTGATAGTATTAATCCAAGCAGTTCTTTCAAAATGATAGAACAAATTCATCATCTTCCTTGGATACAGTATTGTAAAAGTCCTGCTTTATGCAAGACTTATTTGTGACAATGACATCACTCATTTTTCAACATTGTGAAACTAATTATACAAATGAATGTCAGACAAAAGAAATGATATAGTGGAGATACCCTGTAACAATATTTATAGAACTACAAAATGTGGAAAACACTGGTGAAGTTAAAATTGAGAACTACCTACACAGGTCCTTAATATAACCTTGGAATAAAACTCTGAGAACACTTTATAATACCGCTGTGAGAAGGCAAAAACCATCAGTCTAGACTATATTGCTACTAAGGTGTCACACTGAATCTCAACCCTTTTACTCCATGCAATCAGATTTCCAGATATCTCATTCCCTGCAAGCACTTGGCCATTTCATAACATGCATCCAAAGCCATTGCCCCTGTTGGTTATATTATGGATGTATTAACAAACATATACTACAAATTTTAAGGAGCAACATTTGAGCAGCAATTACAATATGGATTTGAAATGCAACCATCATAATCAACAGATGGAGTAAGGTTTGGTGCAAGGAGTGAATCGCTGGAACAAGCTACTCTGTAAATTTACCTCAGTGGATTTAATAGGCAAGGATCTTCCATGCATCTATGGCACTGAAAGCAAACTTTTAAGATGTTTGTCTAAATCTAATATTTACTAAACATCATCATTTGGATTGATTGAAATTGGACTAAAGAATTTATTTGCTTTGAAAACAAAATTGGTAAACTGTCTTCATGATAACACAGACTGCAAAAAAACAAAACACTTTTGTTTGCAAATTGTGATAACATTTCACATATATCCTTCATACACACATTCTAATTTGAACAAAGGTTTGATAAAATATTAAGTGCTAGAGATCAGTCCTTTCACAAAGGGTACAAAACTTTGAAAATCATGGTTTTTGAGATGCCTTGTTCCTTCCAGGTGTTGCTCAGTTTCCATCCTTGGTCTTTTGTGGTCTCATCACACACACACACACACACACACACACACACACACACACACACACACACACACACACACACACACACAGAGCGTTGTTCTGAAATAATCTAAGTCTAAACTGACATTGACCTAATTGGCTCTCAGAAGTAAATAATGATATCAGTGGGTTATTAAAGTGTACCAGTTGCTGTCAGCCATTGTTGTAACCATGGTAATTCAAATGGTAGAATGGTAAAGGTTGGCTTAACATGACCATCCATTAAATCAACATGACAGCTAAGTTTTCTTGGATGCAATAAAGTTGGTCTCCCGGGAAGTTTACAACTGACCATGAAAATGTCACTTGAGCTGGTGAACCTACAAAGTACAGGAGACTTTTCAAACAAGAAACAAACAAATGTGCAATGGACTCTAACAACTGATACAGTTTACATGAATAACATGTACACCACTGATAGTCCTTGAATCAATCATATTGTTATACCATAGACAGTATACTTTCTCTACTGTCGATCATTCTTTTACATCACCCACTCCACACTTGTGATTAGTCCCATCTCCTTTCTTTCAATTCCATTGTTAAATCTTTGCTTGGCAAAAAAAGGCATGACAGGGTTCTTGGTAAAGTGAAGATTGCACTGGATAAATTTTATAAGATCCACAGTGACAGTTCATGAAAGTTGCAGTGTGAACACCTTGTAGCAATATTTAGCTTGTGACTTGGTAATCGACTTGTTTAGATTCTTTTCAAGTATTTCAGTTTCAATTGACTCTCTACCAGCAGCACTGTGCATTATTCAAATTCTAGCAGACTTTCCCCATGGGATTCTGATTAAATATATTTATATTAAAACAAGTTAGAATGAAATATTAAACAGAAATAAGCAAATGCAAACAAGAAATGACTATTTTTGTCTATTTCAAATTTCATAAAGCCGAAGGCATTGAATGCTCCAAAATATACTATTATAGCACAAAGTCAACTTTAGGTTACAAAATATAGCTATGACATCTTTCATATATATCTTGCCTGTACTTTTGTTGAGGCTATTCGTTGTCATGGCACTCTGTTGGCATGACAACCAATGTTATGTATTTGTTGTGAAACATCTACAGCAAAGCATGTCCCTTACTCTCTTGTTCACATATATACGTTTTGACAGCTTCTTGGAAATAAAACACACTAGTTACAAAATACAAAAACTTAGAATATTTGTTACATTGCAATAAAAGAATGCATGCAAGAGATGAAGGAAAGATATAAATTTGACAATGACAGACAGAATAAGTGTAAAAATACAAAAGCGATCACAAACATTTATCTGAAGAAATACAATGAAAGCATTAGTTGAAATACAGAGGATAGATGCAACTTCATAGATTCTTGATCAATCGCATTTTGTAAAGTTTTCTTCGATTGATTGTGTCATTACCCATTCCATTTAACACCATCTTTAACCATGATTACTTAATTGGATTCTATTATCGTTTGTAATTCATTTAGCATTTCAATTCACCTAAGTCCTCTTCACGATGATTGACTCTGCTTTGTTTTACACACAGATCAATCACTTCACACTTATCAACTAAAAGATAAGTCACATATGGGCACTCTCCACGATCCCCCTCTTGTGGAGAGCGCCCTCAAGTGTCAACTTCTTTGGTCTGAAGAATTCTTTCTTGGTTAAAAATTTGTGAGTGTGTTAGAAGCACATTATGTTGCTTGCTTCACACTTCACAGATCAGACTTACTTATACTTAAAATTAAAGCTAACTAGTATTTTAAAAAACAAGACCAGTTGGTGCATACATAGGACTGGCCTAACTCTGTATACCAGGTACTCTCTTTATAATGTTATTGGACGAAATACTGTATATGAATAACAGGGACGGATGGAGGACAACTGGCTCCATGCCATGTTGTTGTCCCATTTCATTGTGTGCTGAAGAAAAAAATCCTAGATAAATACGTACGCACAAATTTCTAAATCAGTTGAGCTTGATAAAATGAGGCATGAATTAGCAACATTGCTAACACCTACAGTTTTAATATTATTTAAATATTTAACACAATATTTGGCACTTTTATGGTGTAAATTACGACCTACTGCTCTAACTGACTATATGTCTAATCATCCAAGTAAACTATCTATGCTACTTTGATATCTAGCATTTAAATGATTATTGCACAAACAAGTTATTGTGGGAAAGTGATGAAGATAACAAATCTAGCAGTCTGATAAGATAAAGCCAGGATGTACTTATATCTGGTCAAGATAAATACACCATCCACTTTTTATTTTGAACGAGTCAGATGTTAGTGTGTTGGTTAATTAATGCCTCAAGTATTAAGTGAGGGCTGAACAAACCTAACGTCAAACATACAGTAATATGCTATACTATCAAATTCTTACTTTGTTCTGTAATGTCATGGATCTCAACTGTAAATCACATAAAAAGTTGTCATGAATTCTCTACATCAAATCAAAGACAGTTACAAATACATCACTGCACATGGAAACTTGTAATACTGGTTAAAATTTCTCTGAGTCAATGAATGACAAATCAAATATTTCGCATAACAGCTGCAATAAGGCAAAACAGAAAAACCAAGCAAATACTTTGGTTCTTAGATTTTGTCTCTCACAATATTAAGTACTGCTCATACATCCTTGATAAAAATTCTATATTCTGATATGCAAACAAGATAATATAGCTTTCATGTTAATTGGTCAGCTAGCATTTTAGAATCATTTAACATATTTCTTATATTTCATAAATTTGAAACATATTGTGTTATATCAAATATAATATCTATCATTCAAAAATCATATGTTAATCTCTATCTTCCGTACATATTTCCTACATGATAATTCTTGTTTAGATCCAATCTTGGTTGACAACAGCATTTTGTGTCATTAATAATTGACCATCATTGAGTGAATGCTTTAACGATTATTTTGATGTTGTGATTGTCAATCAGCATAGATAGCTGATAACTGACTTGGACAGCGATCAACAGCATTCATTTGTAACATTTCATTGCTATCCAGTCGGCCATAATCACTAGGTGTGTTTGGTAAGTCAACTGCAATAAAAACATAAACAATTTATTATTTCTTAGTTGAATAACACATTATGCTGTCATTGTCCTAAGGCTTTTGACTTGAGTTTCTCTAGTTGTAAGATCTTGTTGCCACAAAATATTGCAGCTCATTATTTGAAAAGGTCAAGGATTTGTACTTTTATGAAAATCACACCAGTTATCACTGTGTAGAGACATTTTACAGCCCAAAACAATGAGTAACCACTGAAACTAATTGTTTTAAAGATTTCACTATTCCACTTGATCTTATAAAATCGAAGTTTTTAAAAATGTTAGCAACCGGTTGAACGTCATAAAACACTGTCAAGTTACAAAACAATTTGTAAGAAATCTGCAAAAGCAGGAAACTTCTTGCAATAGTACGACTTCAGCATACCATGCTAAGTTATATTACAAGTAAACATTTTCCCATGAGTACCCTTTCTGTCTAGGTTTTGTAGAAGGTGTCTTTAGACGAGCTGTCTAGGTTTTGTAGGTAGATAAGCAGTCTAGGTTTTGTAGAAGGTGTCTTTAGATGAGCTGTCTATGTTTAATACAAGGTGCTTTAGATAAGTAAGCTACTAATATATTGACCATAGCCATAGTCTTCTACAGGCCAGCCATTATTATGTAGTCATTTATCTCAATGTTGTTATTAACTTACCCCTGTCTGTCAATGAGTGAGCTGATAAAGCTCTTTCAATGGTTAGAGATCTTGCTGACAAAACTCTTTCCACTTTTTCAAGTGTGTCATACGGCACCGTTGGAGATAGAGTTTCTTCAAATGTTGGTATGTTGGCAAACTGTCGAGGGCTGGGATGTCTCATGCTTTGATGAAGCATGACATTGTTAGATCTTTGGATCAACTGATTATTTTGATGTACATTGATAGAATGATACATTGACTGTTGATCCGGGTTGCCTTGGTGACCAGACTGTTCCATTGGTGCTGATGGTGGTGACATGACAAGACCTAATGGCAAGAATACATTATTTTGAAATATTAGGCAAGAACCATACAGCAAACTTACCATAAACAACAATATTTGAATTTTGTCAACCAGTCTTGAATAATCACACTAAAATATTAGATAGACACATAGACAGTAATATGACATAAGTTATAAGCTGTCATGTGCATACACAGCAGCTAAAAATACAAAGATGTTGCAAACATGTAATACTTGTGCTATTATATATATATACATTATATATATATATATATATATATATATATATATATATATATATATATATATAATATATATATATAATATATATAATATATATATATATATATATATATATATATATATATATATATATATATATATATATATATATATATATATATATATATATATATATATATGATTTAATGAGAACTGAACCTAGATTCTTAAATCTAATGCCAAAACTTGAATGAAGCAATTACATCACAGACTGCATGTAACTAATCTATACATATTTTCACAAGATATGACACAAAATAAATTACAACAAATACAGGGAAGATCAAGCCTCATGCAATATGTCATATGTACAGCTTACTGAATTTTACTGACTCTTTCCAATCTTTACTGATATACCGTATTAAATGATTTGTTTCCTACTCAGTGACATACAAATTCTCAGTACTTGTTATTGGATTGAACATAAATTTATTGGACGTCATGATCAGTTGAAATTGTTAATGCTCTGTATGAATAGATGGGTTAAAATAGCAGACACAAAACAACTCTCCGACAAACATTTTAAGGAAGACCTAATCAAACAATGAAATCTGACCATAAATTTCCCTATGAAATTTTTAAGTTTTCTGTGTCACAGGAAACATTACAGTCTGAGCCAAGTCTTTACATACTGACAACTCAAATATGATGACTGCCCTCTAGAGTTGTAAATCAAATTTACCATTATGTCAAAACAGCAATATTGAAACCATCTGCACATAGGTTATAAACTGTATAACAAGCCTAGGGCTTTGACCTTTAGAAACAAACAACTTGTTTTTCTGACTATTTGATATGATACATCAAGGGCCAACAGATGTTTGTGATCCTTCAGCAACCCAACAAACACAAACTTATAAATTAATTGATCTTCCTATACATGTCACATGACTGGGCAGAGCCATGCACAGAGTTTAAAATAGGTCATCTGATTCATTTTTTAGTGTCTGACTGGAGGAACAGGAAATAGCTATTGTGATACCATCTTGTAGCAGTCTGACAATTGACCCCGAGGTCAAACAGGATAGGGTCTTCTACTATAGATTAATAGGCTTTTTGACATCCTTCTGACCTTGATCTAAAACTTACATATAAACTCTTAACTCTTGGTTAATCTGGACAATGCTGATGGCTATGTGGAGAACTTTACACAAATATTTTCTGCCTCTACAGATGTCTATACGAATCACTTCATCATCGAAGTTACAAGTTTTGGAACAAACTGGAAAAGTTTGGCCTGTGACTTCAAGACAACTATGAAACAACAGTAACTATCTATTCTATGTTGTTTCAAGATCCTTGATTTCACTTTGCTGAACTCTAGGGTTGCTTGTTGTC
The DNA here is from genome assembly GCF_041260155.1 of Ptychodera flava. Lineage (NCBI taxonomy): Eukaryota > Metazoa > Hemichordata > Enteropneusta > Ptychoderidae > Ptychodera > Ptychodera flava. The sequence goes on from NC_091935.1 coordinate 41,558,362, forward strand.
TGTGTAGACTATTACTCTTCAGCACATAAATAATTTGTAATCTTTTATTTCAAATGTGTTCTCTACCTTTCAATGCAAAAACATTAAATGTGTACTACACACAATTTCAGATAGTGTTCACATTTCAGATACTGCAAAATTTAAGTTCTTTTCCAGTTGGTTCCTGTACATAAGATGTGATAGATATGATATGTACGCGGCTGAAAATGAAAATGTTAGACCAAGTATCATCTATGGTATCCAATTTGGCTTTTTACTGCATAAATACACTATAATACATTTATATGCTTATTCCATCCCAGCATTCATATATTGCAGAAACATTTGCTATAGATTAAGCGTTTCTAAAGTAAACAGTAAAATTACTAGCTATACCCTTACTAAAAAGAAGTTGCTAACTGGAAGTACACCCTCAGGCGCCATAGTGTGATTGAGGTGCATAATTTCATGGTTTGTTGGATATGCAAAGTATCAATGAAACAGCAAAACAGCAATCCCACTCCTAAGATCTTAAAAACATGAGATCCTGAGATTAAAATCATTAATATCAAGTGTTTTTCCAGGCCTTGTCTTATTACTGCTTATTTACAAGACATGGCTAAAACACAAAGCCCTAAGTATGAGTAAACTTTTCACTTTTGCCCTTTTAAGAGTATAACAACACACTAGGTGCGGAAAGCAGTGATCTCTATGAATGAGTTATACTGCACCTTATCGAACAACCATAAGGGGAATCTTGGAAAATCACTGACAAATTAGCACTGAGATATTGTTGTGTACTTGAGACCATCAAGTAGAATTACAAGCTGATGACATTCAAATTCACAGTAATACATTGCCCTAAAAAGCACAGACCTGGCAACACACTGACATTCATATTCCTATCTATCAAAATAGGTATGCCTATCCTTCTTGTTCAATAATGTTTCAATAGTTGAAATTATATTTTTCAATAATTAATCAGTAATGGGTGGCATGTATAAATTGTAATAAGTTAACCATTTCTTGATGGCTGTCTTTATAGAGTCCCAATCAAATGGAGACATTGGCTCTAGTCAATACTTAGTCTAGCTGTGATTCATTTTGACTGAAACTGACTGTCACTTGACTTTTGACAGTTGAATGAAACTGTCAGATGATATCATTTGTTTCTGATATAACAACACTGAGTTGGTAACAAAACCTTACCTTGGCCCTGAACAGACGTTGGAGGCAATGAAGTCTGAGAAGTCACCACTGATGATACAGCAGGGGATCTTACTTTCATCCCGATGCTAAGCGGTACTTGTGGCTGTCTCCTTGGCAACAGAGTAGGCGGATAGGAACGTCTGGTTGGGCTTACTTGATGGCTGTTGGTCCCATAGTTTCCACTTCTGTCAATCAAACAGACATGTTTCTTACAAAAGTCAAACTGAATTGAACACTGACACTGATCCAGTAACTTTCCATCATTAGAGTGTGAAAATACTGAATTAAAATTCTCATGAAAATAAAGTATTCAACAGCATCTTCAGAATTAGTTGAGATTATCTTCAACTTTGAAAGTCTGTAAGGTCTGGGTCTCACTTATGATAGATGTCTTTTGCTAGATTTTTGTTGTTAATGTCATAAATGTGCAATGCAAATTACAAAAACCTTTATTGATCACTTTATGTTGGTGCATATAAGTGTATGAATCACTGTTGAAGAAATGTCTGTCTTAAAGATCTTTCCACACATACATATTGCACATACAGACAAACATATACACAGAAATCCATTAAAAAATCCACATTCTCCTTCAATGAAAATCTGTCATATTGTTGAACTCTTTCTCAGTATCAAATGCAAACATAAATATTCACGTCTGAGTACACAAAATTCAAACTATTTTCCTTCCCTTAATACCAAGTATTCAAGTGTAACTTCTGTTTGTTTAATTCCCTCATGATGAAATATAACCCTGGTGTTCAAATTTGTCATCAAACAAACATCACCTTGTTCACTTGTCATTATATGCTTTTTGTAATGTCATGTAGTTTGGAGTTTCACTCACTGATCTATCATGGCTACCATAATTTCAAAATAAAACTGGTTCACAATGAGAAATGTTAGAATTCAAATCAGATTCCTTGTTAATACATGCATCTAATGACTTTTTACAAAACTTAATTGTTGCCATGGAAACTGCAAACTGCCTTTAATGAATGGTTGATGAGGTTTCTAGCTGTGAAGACAACATTTGGCTCAGGCTTGATAATTGTAACCAAGGTGACGATAGAAAGCAGAGGTAGACATGAATGGAATGACAGGAATTAGGTTGATTTTCTCATTCAGGTCAAGGGTCATCAACACAATGCTTACACAACTCACATAACATACACTTATTCAAATTTCACTTGTAACTTAAAATCACATTGACTGGTCAGGAATTCAAGTCAACCACTTTTTCCATTTTCTCTCATAAAATTTGATGATGTCCAGTCCACTTGTATGTTTACAATGATATTTGCAATGTAGTTTACAATGTCTGCCACAGCTTGACCCATTCCATTAACTATAGGTTTCAGGCAATCTATCATTACATCCAAATATGCTTTCAATTTTTCCATTCTCTCTGCTGTTTTGAATTTACACTAAATGCTTAAATAACCTTAGTACACTACCTCATATCCTATCATATATATCAATGCACCAATATCAATAATTAATTATGAAATTTGCAAATTTTCCTCTTATTTTAGTGGATAATACTTTCAGGTTGAAAATCAAAATCCATGACACTTTGTTGACAATGGAGACAATCTCTGCTTTTTCTTCAGCTTACATTTATTTGTATTCTTCAAAAGCTGCTGATCTATGCTGACGGCATTCAAGAGTTTCTCATGAAGACATCTTCATGAAAGTAAATGTTTTTGTGGTCATATCACCTTTGAGTTCAACACATGATAGCTTGTTCAGAATGTAGACAGTCACACAAGTAGTGTGGGTTTCTGCAGGTATTCAAAATCACCACATTGCAAGACCATGATAGACAGTTATTCTTCAGAAAATGTTACATGTGACTTAATGCCATACTAATTTCTGATCAGAGGGTAACAGAGAACTCTTGAACATCAACAATTTCAATGACAGCCAAATGTATGCATACATGCAGATACAGCTTTATGTCTATACGACAAATGACATAATGGCTAAACCAAACTAGATCAATATATTTGTCAATTCTGCCACTTATATATTCTAAAACAGAGCCATAAATAGTAGTCCAAATATCTCCTAATCTATCCTATTTGAGACTAGTTTTATCAAGTGATGAGTTTTGATGTTTTTCAGATGGTATACTAATTAACATATGAAGATATCAGATATTGCTACAACAATGTTGAGTAGACAGCTGAGAAATACGGTGATGACATAGTTAATCATTAATGTCTTTAAGGGTTAAAAAGTATCCAAACATGAAGTTTTATCAATACAGTAACCTATTCACCACATGTCAAAGTGAATTCATTATCGTCATTTGTGACACAAATTACAAATATTTTAGTGATCAATGTTTCATCAGTCTTTGATTTTGACATCACTGTGACTCAGATGCATTATATAAAATTCTTTCATCACTTGTCTATAATTTTACCTCTACAGCACTTGTCTATGACTTGTACAACTATGGCACTTGTCTATGATTTGTACAATAATTGCTCTTTTTAATAAGGTATATCTATCCAGTCTTAGATAACTCCCTTACTTGAAAGCCAGATATTTAAAGTCACTAATATTGGCATATTAGATTAGCCATTCAGGTATGGCTTTTATTATTTTCTCTTATGAATTTTCAGAATGTCACCTATCATGTAGGTGTTCAAACACATTAAAACATTTTGACCAGCAGGGATCACAGATTTCTGACCATGCCAAACAACCATTTGGTTGTGTTTGACTGTACATCCTTTTTGAAGCCAAGACAAACTTTTGTTGACATTTTCATGATAACTTTGACATCAATATCATGAAATATAATCCTGCACACAGCAAAAACTTTTGGTTTTTCATCGAATAGTGGTGCGGAAACAGAATAAAAGGTTGATTTTCATGTAGTTATACAAGATTAGTAACCATTTTTATTCAACACAGTTGATAACTTAGATCATTCAGAACAATAAGCCAGGAAGAACATACTTGATAAAATCTATTGCTGACATCATTGGTAAGTGAAATGTGAGACATCACTATTTTATGTGTTCCAATAATGAACTTGGCTTGTGAACTGAAAAAGCAGTATATATCACAATGACACATCAAAAATTTAAAGTGACATATTCTACCTGTCTCGGTGGTCATCAACAATATTCATCTGTTGAACTTGACCAAGTGGACTTCCTGTCATGCTATGAACTGGAGAAGGGTGGTTGCTATAGCTACTTGCACCAGTAGCTGTTCCACTTCGACTTGAGTGTGCACTGGAATAGATTCCTGAAATAAACACCAATATTATATTTAATTTACCTAAATAATTCTGTGTGCCATGCAACAATATAATTTAGGAACAGTCCACCTAAAACTTTTACTTTTCATCAGTTGACGTATGGACAGATTTTTGAGGGGATGACAAACAGGTCAAACACAGCATACATTACATCTTTGACTAACTCTTTACAAATAGTTTGACAACTTAAAAACATGGAAATTCTGTAATCTCAACTGTTTTCCTAATTTTTCTAATTTTGTAAGGTATGATCATTTCACATTGATTAACTGTCTCATTTACTCTTTCTGGGTTTCCCTATGCCTTCCTTGTGCAAATCTTGTAAGTTGCAGTTCCTACATATTAAACTAAGAGTTAACACAATAAAAACAACATTTGATAAGACGTACAACTTGTAATACCTGTAACAATCATCTTAAGCATCATTTTTTTATGATATTGGGAGCTAACAAAATGGAAACTAATGATGTTCACATGTTTTTAGGCATACACTCAGAGACAACTACAAGTTTTACCTGGATAGACATCAGAGGAAGTGCCTGGAATGGAGGAATGAGGAGAACGACCTAAACCACTGTCACTCAAATCCATAGGACTACCATGACTGTCAGTGGGTGGTGGTATCGGCTGTAATGGTTGTATTGTTAGACATTCTGTCAACATGTCTTGGTGTGGACTGTACTCACCAGTTGTACGAAACTGAAACCAAGTAAAGTAAAACAAACATGATGAAAGTTTAATGTAGCATCAATGTTATAATATTACATATTAAACTATTATGTTGGTCTAGAAAACAGCAAGTAACTCCCATCATGGTTTTCAGCCTTTGACCTCTAAGTTTTTTTCATGTTAACACGAGGACAACCTGATACAGTCTGATTAATTTTTGCCTGAATCTCACAATCATAGAGCAATACAGTATACAAAATCAAGGCAAACAACTGTCAAATAATTCTGCTGAAAAACAATTTTTTTCACTACATGCATTTAATTTAGGCTTGACTACTGTGTCTGAAAAAAAACACAGCGAGAGTGATTGTATGACCCAATTTACATGAAGAACACTAAAAAAACCCTACACATTTTATTTTGAATGTAACATTCAATTTTACAATAAGTATTTCCAAACTATCAAGATTTCTGTTCTCATAGAATATATGCTTTACCCCTTGATACTATGCATATTAGACAATTACATTGCTGTGTGAAATACCTAAGCATACATCCAAGCATTTTATCATCATTTACTAGTTTCTTTGCACACATACAAATATTCACACACGCACATATACATATATACATACACATATATACATATATACATACATACCGGTACATACATACATACATACAAAGATATATACATACATACATACATACATACATACATACATATACACACACATATACATTAGTACAAATGTGCATGTATGCATATGCAAACATGCACATACACACACACGTACGCATGCACGCATACATACATACATACATGCATGCATACATGCATGCATGCATGCATACATACACACACACACACATACATACATTCATACATACATACATACATACATACATACATACATGCATGCATGCAAACATACATACATACATACATACATATATACACGAACACATGCAGACATATGCACACATGCATAAATACATATACACACGTCCATCCATCCCTCCCTCCCTCCATCCATCACTCCATCCATCCCTCCATCCATACATACCGGTACATACATAACGATAGATGATGAACAGCTAGTATTGCACAAAACTGCATTGGCCACATTTGACATATTGCAACTGGAGGCTACAAGCACTATAGAGTCAAAATCTACTTCACCTACTGTATATGTCTGATATACACAACATACTTGTGCTGAGCTTGGCAATTTATGTCCCTTTAAAATCCATCTAAACATGGAGTGTGTCACTAGACTATCTATTATATAGAGACATTACTTAATTGCACTGACTTGGCAAGATAAGACACCCTGAAAGTCAACTAAAAAGTCTGGGCAACCAAGAAATCAATGCAATTTCCAGTGACTTGACAGGACTAGGGTTGATGATGTTTTTGGATACATTTGAATTATAGCTTATGACATAAAACAACAACCTGATAGATATACTGTATTGTATAATACCACAAAATTGGCAGAGACCTATAATGCTGCCATATTACATACACCTAATCAGGAAGAAAATTATCTAAACAGGGCATTACAAACATGGCAGTGCATGCAAATATTTGCAAATAAACAAGGAGTCACATTTGCACAAATGCTTGTAATCAACAATGGGGTTTGTGAAGGACAAGTAAAAATTTCAAAACTTTCAAAAATTTTAACTTTCTGTTATGACTCAAACAGGGTATATGATCATTGACGTCACTGCCTCTGATGAGATGAAGATTTCTGTGTGTGTGGTTATAAGACTGCTTAAGAAGACAATACACAGTACTGCAGGAGGTATCATCAAGTCAAAGATTCTTCCTTGGAGACTTTGTACCAAACTCTGTCACAGTTGATGGCAAGGCTGAACAAGACTAGGCCTAAAATGAACATTTTGCATATTTCAAGGGGTTCAAGCTGCTTCACAAAGCTATGGCAGGGCTCCTATGAAAACCCTGGTTTCCATTATGTAGATTGGGCTAAATGTTCTTCACAAACGTCCGTTTCTCTGACAGGACATTTTTTAAATGTCTTTACATCCTGACAATTTGTCTGAAGGTTTTCAACTTCCACACAGGTGGTTAAAGCCGCCGTTCTCAATCCCAGGTTCGCGCATTAGTGGGTGCTCCACCCTGTAAACAGAGTATCGTTTTCATTGTTTTGCGTCAAACACCGCTACATTAGTAGATTTACAAACATAATCTATTCACGTCAAACATCAATGAGCACGTCTGAACCATACTTGGTGTGTTCCGAGTAACAGATTTTGCTGATTCCAGCAGTCTGTCGCTTAGCGCTGGATGTGGACAGTGTCCTTGACCCATAAAATTACCACTACAAGTCAATATACTGGTATGCAAAAAACACGATCTGCATCGCTCGATTCTCTTAAATTCTTAGAACTAATATGTTTTTATTAAATTTGGAAACATCTGTGTCGAAATAACATAAAACGAGTATTTTCTGAAGATTGAACCGTGATCCCCACATACTCAACCAGCCAACATACAACTTGTATGAGGCCAAGATGGCGGTCGGAAGTCAAAAAACATGCCCAGATTATCAGATATTACATTTTTTGCCAATTTGTGTGGCGACACTTCGTTTGTATTCAAACCAAAACAGTAAAAAAAAATCAGATGCATTTCTAAAACTCCGACAGGAAATCTCGTAAATTTTTCAGATGTAGTGAACTGTGACCGCTACTATCGGAACTGCATCGATATGATGGCACTTGCTCATGTGGATACGTAGTACGCTCAAAGTGATGATGGAACAAAACAGAGGAAGTCAAATCATCCTTTTTAGCTCCATGGTCAAACAAGTCATTTATATATACCGGTATAAATGATACCACTAAATGTCATTGATTTGTATTTACAACACTATGAGATCAAAATCTCAGTACCAAGTTTCATCAACCTTAACACAGTATTTGTGGATATATCACTCTAATTAGGAAAGTTCATTACATATGCAATTAAAAATTAATTAACTTGATACTGATAAATGTCTTGTTCACTGTTAAAGCAATGTGAGCTTAACATCTGTACAAAGTTTCATGAAATTTGATGCAGTATTTCTTGACATATCAGACTAATTACGAAAATTCAATAATTGACATGATACTGCTACATGCCGTTAAACAAATTGATGTGCATATATATGACATCGGTCAATGTCCTTGTGCAAACTTTGAATGATACTGGCGGAAATATGTCTGAGTTATAGCTCTGTACATGAAAAAATCGTAACAAAATGGCCACCAGGCAGCCATTATATTGCATTGGACTGTGAAACCAATAGACATGCATATTTATGACATGATAGGTCAATGTCTTTGTAACAACTTTGAAAAAAATCAGTTGCTACATATCCAAATTATGGCTCAGGAGATGACAAAATCATAACAAAATGGCCACAAGGCAGCCATATTGCATTTGATTGTGAAACCAATTGACACGCATATTTATGACATTGGTCAATGTCCTTGTACCAACTTTGAATAAAATCCGATGATACATGTCTGAGTTATGGATAAGGACATGAAAAACTAGCCGTATTAATACCATCCTGGAACCCCTGTGGATCATACCTGGGGAGCCTGCGGATGGATGTCAAATACAGGAAAAAAACAGCCGTCACACAGCCATTTTTGATCAAATCATTACAAAAATCGGCATGCATATATATGTTATAAGGATTAATATATGTACCAACTTTCAATGCAATCGCACGCGGCATCGCTGAGAAATTTACGTGAACGAACGCACAGTCGTCAAATATAGGAAACAAAATGGCCGCCAGGCAGTCATTTTATACCTGATCAAAACAAAAATCAATGTGCATATGTATAACATATAGAGTAATCTATGTACCAAGTTTGAATGGAATCGCTCCTAGCATCACTGAGAAATTTGCGTGAACATACACACCGACATCAAATACAGGAAACAAAATGGCTGCCAGACGGCCATATTGGATAGGATCGTAAAACAAATCAAGGTGCATATGTATGGCATAGGTAATAATCCTTGTACCAAATTTAAACGAAATTGCTTTAGGCATCTCTGAGATATCTGCGTGAACGCACGCACGCACGCACGCACGCACGCACGGACATGACCAAACCTATAAGTCCCCCTGGACGGTGTCCGTGGGGACTAATAAACATTTGGTTTATTAGTCGACTCATGAAGGCACATATGACACTCCATTGGAAACTATACATGGATACCGTACAGCTTCACACCTCTCTGCCAGGTATTGAACATTTCTTGATTTGTCATTCTGAGTTTAGCATCATTAGTTTGGCAAGACAACGCGTCTATCAAACTCCGACTCTGTCGGAAGTATTGAGACATCATAGACCGGACACACACTTGGCATGTTGAGTGGCCTGAAAACAACATCAGATGCAGGCCGATGACATACAAGTCATGAGAAGAAAATTGATATGTCATTTTGCGTGACTTTTCTTGTCCCATCGTTATATCTGAATTTGCTCAGCGTACTGTACACAGTTGCCATCATTGGGTGTATGGCAGAAGCCACAAAACCAAACCAAATGGCCCTTTTCAGGGCCACCGAACTTTCCAGAAAGAGAGAACCAGATAATACATTTTCTTCTTCATTGTTACTAAGATGTAATTGACTTGAATGTAGTCTGATCACGTTTTTTATCCCCAGAAATGCGGTGGGTAGGTGAAAAAGTTGGGGAACTCAGAAGAAACTATTGCACACGTCTTTCGACACGTCTTTCGACACTGGAAATCTTGACACATATTCTATTTATTTTTAGTCACCTTCAGCAGATAAGGCGAATGCCAATGAACATTAGGTACACATCCAGCTAACTTGTGTCTTACTTTGCACAAGGTTTGATTGACAGCAATATTCAAATCCTTATCGGCGCGGTGTTCCCTGGGTTGACATCCTCACTGGGCATGCACAATTACTCACTAAAATTGTCCCGAAAATTTATCGGTCTGAAAAATATGGAGTCGTTATGCATTGGTCAGGTATTTACCCTGCTGTAGAGCATTCCCATTTCATAAATTTTCATAAAAAACACACAAAACACCACAATCTCTGGAACTCTCAGCTCAAGCTACTCGTACGGCGTCTCTTTGCATAATTAGCGTCCTTTCATGCATGTAATCCGGTATTTATAACCAATGAGCGTCTTTAGATCTCTACTACTTTATTGTTATGTGAAGACAATGGCTTCAGGCATGATATTGTACATGTTAATTTTACAAAATTAAAGTGAACAATGTGTCATAAATTATAAATATCAAATGTTAAGTTGGTGGAATAACATGCATTTTATGTGCCATTATCCTGTATCAGTATAACATTGATTGGTTCACTTAAATCAGTGTAAACCTGTAAAATCGGGGTTGTGTAAACCCAATACTGAAATATTTTAAATTTTTCAAAATTGTTGATTTACAATAATCCTACCTTCTTACGAGCTTGTTGTTCCTTGGCTGTGTGGGCCTTTACATGTTTTCTCAGTGAACTTGGATCAGTATATCGCTTGGTACATCCTGGTATCTGACATGCATATGGTTTCTACCAACAAAAAATGAAAACAGAAACTAGTGATTACACATCTTAGATCTCACCATGTGTATATTTCACATTTTGATTTCAGCTTGTTGTACACATTATTTGATACTTCATTCACTCTATATACATAGTACTTTGAGCTTACACATAGCTATGAGGGCAATACTACACACTTTATAATGAAAATAGCAATGTGAGCCATCTCATCTAAAAAATCAACATGTATATGTATGACATAAGTCAATGTCAATGTACCAACTTTGAATAAAATCAGTTGAGACTTGTGGCCATATTGGACCATATCGTGAAAGAAATCGATGCACAAATGTATAACATGAGTCAATGTCGTTTTACCAACTTTGAATAAATTTGCTTGATACATGTCTGAGTTATGGTTCCGGACATACCGTAACAAAATGGCCACATGGCAGCCATATTGGATTGTATCACAAAACAAATCAATGTGCATATGTATGACATAGCTCAATGTCCTTGTACCAAATTTGAATAAAATGGTTCGAGACGTGCTTGAGTTTTGGCTAAGGACATAAAAAAATTGTAAGAAAATGGCTGCCATGCAGCCATATTGGATCATATCATGAAACAAATTGATGTGCATATGTATGACATAGGTTAATGTCCTTGTACCAACTTTGAATAAAATCGATTGAGATATGCCTGAGTTATGGCTCTGTACATGAAAAAATCGTAACAAAATGGCTGCCATGCAGCCATATTGGATCGCATCACAAAACAAATTGACATGCATATGTATGACATACTCCTTTCTAGTACTATGGTGATTGGATGAGTATTCTAGTACTTTGGTGATTGGATGAGTATTCTAGTCCTATGGTGATTGGATGAGTATTCTAGTACTATGGTGATTGGATGAGTATTCTAGTACTATGGTGATTGGATGAGTGTTCTAGTACTATGGTGATTGGATGAGTGTTCTAGTACTATGGTGATTGGATGAGTATTCTAGTACTATGGTGATTGGATGAGTATTCTAGTACTTTGGTGATTGGATGAGTATTCTAGTACTATGGTGATTGGATGAGTATTCTAGTACTATGGTGATGGGATGAGTATTCTAGTACTGTGGTGATTGGATGAGTATTCTAGTACTATGGTGATCTAGTACTTTGGTGATTGGATGAGTATTCTAGTACTATGGTGATTGGATGAGTATTCTTGTACTATGGTGATTGGATGAGTATTCTAGTACTTTGGTGATCATACTCCTTTCACTATATATCGCTCTCCTATGTCCGGGGCTGTCCATGTGACGTTTTAGGGCAGATTTTTGTAGGTCTCCACAACCTTTGGTAAAAGCATTGTTTTCGCCCTATTTTTCACACAATTTACAAAACATTATGGTGTTACTTTTGCCTTTTATGTTTTCGGCACGAAACCAAGTAAATTCAATCTCCCAAACTGCCCTGTATATTTTCTGCCTAGCGATCTTGGACCTCTTCTCTGGATGAGCTTTTTCGTTTTTTGTACTGTCCCGCATTTCAACATCTGCGTCGCCTGAACCATTGCCCAAAACATCACTCAACGTTGAGGCCACGGCAGGATCCATTTTATCAGATGACCCTCCAGAGCAGTCTGTTGTTGTAGTGCATGCTGTCGGCTTGGGGAGGTTGATGGCCATCACTTTCCCTGGCTAGCTTATCAGAAATACCAGAAAAGTATTCGAAAATTTGACGTTGCATGTTTGTACAACTACAAGCTATACGCAACTGATGCTGCTCTCGGGTTAATCTGCCATGTGCTGTGGGAACAATGCGCCACTTCAGTAATTTTTGATACATTGTTTCACGAAATGAAAATTCTCAAGTCCAATGCGCGTGTTTGCCCTGTTCATGAAAGCTATATGAATAGCGTTGCTATGCGACATCTCTAAGTGATAGTCGTGTCAAGTTGTGCGGCCTGTCTAGTGTCTCCAAAGTTAGTCAAAACAACTAACAGGATGATGGTATGGATGGTAGGGTGGTTGCTTAGCGACAGCGCAACTGAGCAGCTGCGTCAGAATTGTGCGCACACCTGTACACATGCCGCTAATAATTTTGCGTAATTTTTTTTCCTATGCGTAATATACGCATATATTTGCGTTAGCGAGATCTCTGCTGTAATAGAATGCTCATCCAATCACCACTGTATGAGAATGCCCATCCGTTCGCCACAGTTATGCCCATTCAATCATCACAGTACTAGCCCATCCATTTACAACAGTCCTTAAATACCTATCAAATCATCATAGTACTAGAATGCCCATTCAATCACCACAGTACTAGAATGCCAATCTAATCACCATAGTACGAATGCCAATCCATTCACCACAGTACTGGAATGCCCAACCAATCACCACAGTACTGGAATGCCAATCCATTCACCACTGTAACAGAATGCCCACCCATTCACCAAAGTACCAGAATGCCCTTTTGATCACTACAGTACTAGAATGCCAACCAATTCACCAAAGTACCAGAATGCCCATTTGATCACTGCAGTACTAGAATGCCCGTCCATTCACCACACTACCAAAATGCCCATTCAATCACCATATTACTAGAATACTCATCCAATCACCATAGTACTAGAATACTCATCCAATCACCATAGTACTAGAATACTCATCCAATCACCATAGTACTAGAATACTCATCCAATCACCATAGTACTAGAATACTCATCCAATCACCAAAGTACTAGAATACCCATCCAATCACCATAGTACTAGAATACTCATCCAATCACCATAGTACTAGAATAGTCATCCAATCACTATAGTACTAGAATACTCATCATATCACCAAAGTACTAGAATACTCATCCAATCACCATAGTACTAGAATACTCATCCAAACACCACAGTACTAGAATGCCTATCCAATCATCATAGTACTAGAACACTCATCAAATCACCATAGTACTAGATCACCATAGTACTAGAATACTCATCCAATCACCATATTACTAGAATACTCATCCAATCACCATAGTACTAGAATACTCATCCAATCACCATAGGACTAGAATGCCCATCCGATCACCAAAGTACTAGAATACTCATCCAATCACCATGTACTAGAATACTCATCCAATCACCATAGTACTAGAATACTCATCCAATCACCATAGTACTAGAATACTCATCCAATCACCAAAGTACTAGAATACCCATCCAATCACCATAGTACTAGATCACCACAGTACTACAATACTCATCCAATCACCATAGTACTAGAACACTCATCCAATCACCATAGTACTAGAATGCCCATCCGATCACCAAAGTACTAGAATACTCATCCAATCACCATAGTACTAGAATACTCATCCAATCACCAAAGTACTAGAATACTCATCCAATCACCATAGTACTAGATCACCATAGTACTCGAATACTCATCCAATCACCATAGTACTAGAATACTCATCCAATCACCATAGTACTAGAATACTCATCCAATCAACATAGAACTAGAATACTCATCCAATCACCAAAGTACTAGAATACTCATCCAATCACCATAGTACTAGATTACTCATCCAATCACCCTCAAACTTATTATAAAATGAACCACAGAACACCGATGAATGTTGTTCTGCTACATATATATTATTTGTATTCTGCACCCTAAGATTGTACACTGACCAAGTGGCAAACAAACCCAAATTTTTCATCTTTCTTGAGAGTAAATATCTTGAAACAAGTTTTTCACTGTCATATGGAAAGAAGACTTTTGACAAGGTAGTGTAATATGAGAAAACACCATTAATTGGTGATTTCCTTCGTATTCACATATGTTACTCAGTTAAATTGGAAATAATATTTCATATTGTAAACACAACTATCTCATTACAGTTATAAAGTACTTCAATGTCCTGTCTTCTGTAGTAACTTAAGTTATCCTGTTCTAGTTTAATTTTGTAATCTGCTGTAGCCAAATATTTTAAAGAATTCTCAATAGTATAGCCATATTGTGAGCAACCTTTCCTAAAAAGTAGCACAAGTTAATAAAAATGATTTACTTCCAAGGCAAAGTGGTAACTGTTGTAAAACATCAAATTGTGGGACATGTGATATGCTTCATAACTGAACTGCTAGGTGTCAATGGTATGCTAATGTACATGGTTAGTGTAAAGCTGTCATTTAAAGTCACACGACTAATGCATGGGGTGATGCCATTACAATAAAACTACAAGAGAATGAGTGACACTTAGATGTATAATTCACTCATGGTAAAATAACCATTTACAAAATAAATAGTTGTTTGAAAAGTAAACTATAAAAACCATTCTGAATAAAATGTGTTAAGTGTAAATAACAAATTGGTATGTGTCATTCTTACCACACACATACACCAAACAACAACCTGATCTCTGAATTAAGGTAAAGGGCGACGAATTCGGACGCGCACACGCTTTAGAACGTTTCTGCGCAGATTTAACTCCAGCCTGTCGCAAATGGGTTACTTTGTAGCGCATGTATTTAACATCACCTGTCATTGTTGAAATTGCGCTTTTACCTAATTTTTTGACCCAGTCTCTTAGAAATACATGTGACCTATAACCTTGTCATATTTTGACCCCCTAGGAAGCTGGTTTTTATTCAATATGAGCGAAAAATTCACATTTCTCTCCCATTTATATGGCGCATATTACCCATTCACCTGGAGATATTGTAAAAAGTAGCGTGGTGACACCCTTTTATTAAAAGTGTAAACTAAATGGTATTATGTTAGGATTTTATTCGCCAAGTTTGGTCAAAATGACACCATTCAAAGCGACAGGAAGAAAGTTCGAAAATTATGTAGTGATATAATTTCGATATCGTCATTTTGTAATCGATACTTATGTAAAAAATTATTTACAAACATCATAAACACTGTACATTTGATAGATATGGATCTTAAGTCTTGGTATTTATTAAAATTAACTCATTTGCTAAGCGTTTTATAATTGCTTTCTTTAGTTTAAGTGAATTATATCATTTTTATTTATTTCTAACGACGCCATTTTAACGTCCGTTTCCATGGAAACGAGCGTGGTGACCCCCATTTTTATTTCATTTTTGCACTTGCACAACTTCCAAGAATATTTGTGCAAAGTTTCAAGAAAATGACACCACAACTTAATTTTTGACGTAATTCGTAGTACTTCACCTTAAACAACAATATTTTTGACAGAGAAAAACTAGTCAGTCATTGAAAACATGGATCAGGTATACCATACACACATTTGCTACAGATTCATTGACCTGTAAGGGGAATGTGTACAATCTACAATACACGGGGGAAAAATTCACAACTTGAAAATCATGTCCATTCTTAATAATTGTGAGTATACAATGGACATGGGAATTATAATTGTATGTATTTTTCATCCAGAAAGCTGTGCCAATTTGCACATACATACATATTGAACATAAATATCACTATGTATGAGCATTACTTTACCAAATGTATGTACCTTGATTCTTACATTATTTCTCTATGGGAATAACAAGCAAGTAAAATGACAAACTGTGGACTAAGCACTACTATTATTTTCAATTTCCTTGAGTCCACACCCCTAAATAAATATTGAATGGTTGACCTCTGCATTATTCCATTGTGGTATGAGAACACTCTAGTAAATCAAGGCATACTCATTTGGTCATCAGAGGTGTAAGCCAAGAATGAATGTGCACTGAAAAAAATATCACAAACTCAACTCATTTAACCATCAGTGGTATAATCCTGAGGAACATAAGGCACAAAATATCACCATTGAAATGAATACATTCAATCATGAGTGGTGTAATTTGATAACATGTACTGTACAAAATATCACCAAAAGAACTCATTTGACCATCAGTTGTGTAACTGCAGATCATGTTCAGCACAAAATATCGCATGCACATTGTGAGGGACTGCAAATGAGAACTTTGGAGGAACTCTCAAACTTTGCAAAATTCAATGTCTGATCAATTTTAATGCTTGTTTTTAATGAAAATATATATTAAGTTAAACCTAGACCAGCTTTGTTTTGTAGAATGCTCATCTACCACTATTTTGAAACACTGCTTTAGAGAGCTTGGCCAGTGATCAGCTGATATTGTGTTTATTACAGACTTTATATGATGAAATTAGAACATATTTTACAAAGAGAGTTGAAAATGAACATAGGATAAATCTATGAAAAATAGCGGCACAGATATTGTGCTCACACTTGATCAGATGTGGTAGGTCAAAATGAACGACATGCCAGCTATGGTGTTAAACCATGATGAACATCCTGACAGTGCTAACAATGCTGCCACCCGGGGCTGACACACGGATATGACAATGGTATACACCAAAATGCTTACAAGTTATTTAACAAGGATGCAGGTTGAATGTCATCAAGCTAGATGGGGCAATGTCAGACACAAACCTACATGTATTTTAGGACCTTGCAAACCAATGAATTTCAAGGAATCAGACAAAGGATTTGTGTAATCATGACAAACATACAATTCCAGATATCAGCTGAAAAGTGACCAACACATACTGAGTCTACCTAAGGTACTTGTGTGTCAATTTTAAAAGTATTCTGACCGGTAGTATTGTTTTTAACAATTTTACATTTTTTTCCTGCTTATTTACATATTTTTAGTACTGTAAATGACAACTTCATTGGAACAAATCTTAATTTCAACATGCATCTACCCACTAAATACAAAGGTGAAATGTGCATACGAATGAGATATTTTGTATTTTTTGACCAAAAACAACAAACATCATCCCAAATATTGCAAAAGCACAAAGCAATAAAAGCAAAAACAATAGGAAGCGTGGTTTAATAGACGAACACTTTTTGACCAAAACCAGAAAAAAATTGCGCCAACAGCACTTGAACACAACTGACATCATTGCCAAATATTATACCGGTAACAGACAACTCCGCTAACTGTGGTAAAGACAGACCACTGAGTAAATATGCAGCATCTAGCAAATGTTTTTGCATGCTACTGCAACACTGTAAGATCAACGTTTGTACCCAGTTTTATCAAATTTGCTGAACTAATAAAGGTAAAATAAAATTACGTTTTGAGAAAAAAATTGGGTGGTTGATTTAACAGAATGGTCTAATTAATAGGGTTTTTACGGTAAGTAGGCTTAGGATAGACTATAATTTTAGGTTCAATATGACAAAGGAGAAGTTTTCAGACAGACCGCGGTTCAGATTCCACATGAAAATACAAGTGCTAAAGACGACATAGACTTACCGTGTCCAAATGAGTTCTCTGATGCTTTGCTCTGTCTGATGAGTTGCTGAAGGCTTTATTACAACCACTAAACTGACAGAGATATGGTCTTTCTCCTGTGTGTGATCGTAAATGGATTTTCAAATTTTCTAGCCGTGAAAATGCCTTGTTGCATCCTTCAAACTGAAATTAGAAAAACACAGGATTAGTCACAGGCCTACTATTACTTTCTTCTACATGGAACCCTACGTGTATACAAAGATGTGAATTCAGTTGAGTTCGTATTATAGTTTTCCGAAGAACAGCTTGTGTAGTTGGCCGGACTGTGGGTAAGTAACAAAATATCACAATCATTATTTTCAATATTTTTAAAAGGCAATTTACACACTAATCACTTTATTAATGTTCATTGACAGACTTGTTCATTGTCAAACTGTGGTTCATATCACATGTAGCATTGTCAATTTCTATGTACTTGGAAAATTTGTCTAGTTTTGCCACACATAAGGTGCTTCACTACCTTCAAGTTCCAAAAAGTTATAGCTCTTCATTAACAGGTGAAACTATGGACATATCAGTAATCAATAGTTCTACTCAAGAATGAAAAGGACACACAGTGTTCTGGAAAGTCAGTACACCTTAGAGATCATATGTGATGCCGGTACAAACAAACCACTCTATGACTAATGTCTACTTCAACCAGTGGGCTAACATTGTCAGACACTCTATGACAAATGTCTAGGTCAAGCAGTGGGATAACATTGCCAGACACTCTATGACAACTATCTACATCAACCAGTCGGCTAAGATTGCTAACCGCTCTATGACAAATGTCTATGTCAACCAGTGGGCTAACATTGCCAACATTTAAACAGAACTTTCAAATAATTCAACATCCACCTGACTATCTTGTTTTTTTTCTGGACAGACAAAAACTAACAATGATCAATCTTTCAACTTTTCCTTGTTACTATCTCATTAATATAATTGAAAATCTGTGTATAAGAAATGGCAATGGCAATGGGAACTTTTGCTTGTACCTGCCAGTTTGTCCTTAATATCTTTTACAAGCACACAGCAAACTGTTCTTGCTTTTTCATTTACAATATTTGACATCGACTGAAATACATAACATGCAACCAATGTTTACACTTTGCCCATACACCAGATACATGGAGAAATTTCAACATACAATCGTCAACTCAGAAACCCTACAGGAAAAAGTAAACATTGTTTTCTTCCAGAACAGCTGGTACATCCACATCTGGAACAACTTACCAACTTAACCAATTACACAAGGATGATGACACACGAGATACAGTTAAACTGTGGTGAACTTGACTATTCCTTTCAAATCCTTACCTAACTTGACATCTTAAACTAAAATACACTGCATGGTTAATTGTGCACAAAAATACATCGGGGTGGACCATTTGATAAGGGATGGTGTCTGGAAGATCGATGAGGTACATTATCTTTTTTATCCGATCCATTGTACATTCTTTTTTCCCCACTCTCCCACCTTTTCTTATTGTCAAACCTTCTCTGGCTGAATTTTTTATTGGCATTTGTTTGGAATTTTTTCAAAATCTGCAAGGATTTTTTTACCGCATTTCAACACCAAATACAGTTAACCATATCAAATGCTTACTAAATCACCACATTATATACTCTTAGTTCCAGTAGGTATAAAATTACCAAAAAAATCTTAAAAATACAAAATGAAAGATATCCCAGTAAAACTGAAAGTTTCGCAAAGTTGCCCCAAAAATTCAAAATTCCGGATTTCAACTTTATTTCAATATATCTTATTAACAAAAACCCTAAGAACCGGTTAACTAAATATCAAAGCAATCAGACTGGTAAATTTTGAGAAACAAATTTTTTGACCAAAAATGAGAAAAATTGCCCCCCAAAATACAAAATTGCAAATTTCATCCTAATTTTAATATATCTAATTAACATAAACCCTAGGAACCTGTACACTAGATATCAAAGCTACCAGATCAGTAGTTTTAGGAGAAAAATTTTTTTACCAAAAAAGGCAAAAATTGCCCAAAAAATTGCCAGTTTCAACATACCTTCAAAACATAATATTGAGATTAATCTTAGATACCTGTATACCAAATATTAAAGCTATCAAATCAGTAGTTTTTGGATTAAAAAATTGTTTATCAAAAATTGGGAAAATTGCCCAAAAATTACAAATATTTCAATATCAATACAATTTGTACAAGCATGACTAAGGTCATTCTGAGGAACATGAATATTAAGTTTCATAGTAATCAGACGAGCGATTTAAGAGAACAAGATTTTTTGACTAAAAAGGGAAAAAATACCCTAAAAATACAAACATGCAAATTTCATCCCAATTTTTGCACACATAATTTAGAATACCTAAAGGAATCTGCATACCAAGTTTCAACCAAATCTGACCAATGCTTACTGAGTTTTAGCCATTTGCAGGATTTTTCCTTTTCCCCCCTCATTTGCATATTTTTGGCACTGACATGTTCATTTGAACAAATTCACATCTCCACCCCTAGGTGCACCTGTACACCAAATACTAAGACAGTAGGTGCTACGGTTTAGGAGTTTTTGATGTGGACGGACTAAAGACATACATACATACATACATACACACAGACGCCATTTTGCCACCTTATACGAATACCTGTAATCAGTTTGTTGGATCTATAGTCTAAAGAACTAAAAACAGCATACAGCATTAGTCTTTTCCCATGAAACCAAAATCTTTGTCAGTTCGGGAAAGTCATAATTGCAGTAAAGAGACTGTTTAGTTAAGGTTAACATGTGACTAACTTCATCTTGTTTTTATACCATCAACTTGCAGTCAAACCATTAATACCGGTATATCATTATTCCGTTTCACATACTCATTTGGTTTAGTTTACGCCAGCATTTTTGCCAGTTTTGATATGTTTGTGTTAATTAGATTAAATTGAAATTAATCACTTTTTCTTCTTTCATTGAATTTACCACTTTGAGAACTGTTTCTGTCAGGTTTGGAAAGTCTGAACGAAAAATAAGCATTTCCACCCCAAGGTACCCTGTTTTGAATGGCAAAAACTAAACCCTTGTTTTTTAAAATTTAACTGAAGCTGTTTTTAGTCCCCATCAAAGACTGCCTACACTGACCTGTTCACCCCGATTCCCTGTAAACAGATCTACACACTAACAGTTGATAACAATGGGGTTGGGTCAAACCGTGGTAATGAAAGGGTTAGCAATATGGCTAGTACCCATTATTTCATCAACCAACCAAATCACTACATTCTGTGCCAGGTACATTGGCTGTTCATAAAAATCTAGTGACTCATACATATGCCTCTTTTTGACATCTTGTCTTTAGACTGTAGTTTGATTCATCTCGACATTTGAGATGGTCTGTTCATGAATCTCTGGAGTTCTTATTAGTGTTACTAATTTAAACCTACAAATTCACATTCTAAACAAAACAACCTTCATTATTTGCATCACTGGCCAATTAGATCCAGGAAGTGTCGTGAATTATCAAATGACGCATGAACCTTTTCCACATGTTTGTTAATTACACACAAGTATTTTTGGTCATCTGACCAGAGAAACCCCAAAGAGCTGAAAAAGGATATTCAATGCAATATTGCAAATGTTCCAGTCAACATATTAGTTTGTACAGAAAATATTTCAAACCAATAATGATCAAGCAAGTACAAACTCTGTTACACTTCAGAGCCGAGTATTTACGAATTGCTCTTTTAAACATATTTGAGTTTCACAAGACACCTGAACAACACATATTTGAATTTTGCATCTGACTAACATTTTCTCATTCATTATTTTGCTAGTTTAAAACAATCAGAAGATTCTGTAAAATCTCAAACAAACACTTCAAAACTGTATTGATCATTGATAAATGACAAAACTATGTTCAAAGAAAATTCAATTTGGTAAATGATCATCTCAGCACTCAATGACACGAAAGGATATTTTTAATATGAAGAATATCTTGTGAAACTCTGATCAAGTAATCCAAACAAGAAACATATTTGTCAAAGGCTTTGATATTTTGGAATACCTGTGAAAACTCCACTGTCTTTGCTCAGGGGTTGTCAATCATAAAAGCTGATGCACTGAAACTTTAATTCCTCAGTTTCGAGTCAATGCCCTCCTGAAAACAATATTCCTATAATGGGAAATTGGTTTTAGGAAAACTGTGCTCTTTATTAATATGAAGAACTTCAGTACAAACCTGCTTTTGATGCAAATGTTGTGCAAAATCTTCATAATTATGTATATACATAAACAAACTTAATACATTTACACTTTTTTAGATTGGTTTGACCATAAATAGTTGTGTTTCTTCATGGCAGGAGGACACAACCATGGGTAGATAGTTCAGAAAGTATTGATCCTACTTTATTATTCCTCAGTACAAATGTATCAAAAGTGTCAAAAATGACATGTTTCATAATTGCATAATAGACAGTCATTACTCAGGGTTATGACTTGTGGCAATATCATGTGTGTAATTCTAATATCAAATTTGTTTATGGATTTTTTTCTGAATTTTTTATTATTTTTTGCTACAGCAGAAACTTTTTTGTGATTTTGATGCACAAAATATGAATTGGGGTCTTAACCCTTTCTCCTTACCTAAGGAAGGAATTACATTTTTAGAGCGACAGCTTTTATAATTGGATGGCACATTGTGCACAGGATATGAAATGAAAATGTTTTAACCCTTTCAAAAATGAGTTTCAACACCTTTTCACTTAAAGTTGGTAAGCATAACAGCCCTTTTGATGGTCTTTAAGAATTTCACTATCTTTATTAGTTTGAAGTTACTGGTTGTTTGAAAAATTTCGGTGAATTCAAATGAGGTGTTGCACTGTAAGCAAGTAATTGTCAATGGTAGTCTCAGCCAGTCACTAGAAATATCTGCTTTGAAGCCGATGTTGAAGTTATAGGTTCATGAATATCTGATAACATTATTGCACCTGTAAACATTGATATTATATAGACATACTGAAATATATAACAAAAATCAGCTGTGAATTGAGTGTACTCATGTTTCAGTAAGCAAACTTGAAAGTCCTATTTTGATGTCAATAATAAAACAAGTGACCATGGGTCTAGTATAGTTCCTGACTTATTTTCATGGTAAATGGTATTTCAATACACCACAGAACAAGTCATCGTAGATGACACAGTCCCCGCTTGTCCATTTTGTTATAATCTTGGGTGTCTAGGTACACTGTGGTCTAGGTAACTGTGGAATGACATTGATGTAACAGGTGCATCAGGCCTGTGACTTGCATAATAAAGTAATCTGAGGAACGTTCAATAAATGACTCATCCCTGCCGGTAATGACCACTGAAGGAACTTTTGATTACATCACACATAACGATGCCCTAACTGCCTCTACTGTCATGACGGCACATACTATACATACACATGGTTTGGTGGAATTTTCAAAATGGTATGGGATTGGCTATGTTGTTGTAATCAGCCATCAGCCATTTCGAATCATATAATGAAACAAATTAATGTGCACAAGAATGCAGCCATAGTATTTTATCTTCGTATCACGTTTGAACAAAATCAGTCCATCGAGGGACAGTGACCTATGTTTATGTTTCAAAGACATAAAAAAAATCACACCAAAATTGAAATCAAATGGCTGTCTATTGACCATATGGATCATAGCACAAAATTAGTAGACATGCATATGTATGCCATAGTACTTTATCTTTGTACCAAGTCTCAACAACATTGGTTAAGGAATATTTGCATATGATTAAGCCTCAAAGACATGAAAAAATCCAAAAATGACCATCTGGCAGCGATATTGGAAAAAAATGACAATCTGGCAGCCATATTGGAACATGTCATGGAGTAAATTGACATGTACATGTATGCCATAGTGCTTGATCTTTGTGCCAAGTTTGGACAAAACGGGTGCAATAACCTTTGAATTACGCTTCAAAGACATGCAAAATTACAACAAAATGGCAATTCTGCAGCCATATTGGATCCTATCGCAAGGTTAATTGATACATGCATATGTATGCCATAGTGCTTTGCCTTTGTGCCAAGTTTGAACAAATCGGTTCAAGGATGTTTTAGTTATGGTTCAAAGACATGAAAAAATCACAAAAAAATGGCCGCCTGTCGGCCATATTGGATCATATCACATAATAAATTGGTGTTCATATGAAGGGCATAATGTTTTGCTTTTGTACCAAATTTGAACACAATCAGTTCAAGGATGTTTGAGTTATGGTTCAAAGATCTGAAAAAATCGCAAAAAAATGGCCGCCAGTCGGCCATATTGAATCATATCACAAAATAAATTGGTGTTCATATGAAGGGCATAATGTATTGCTTTTGTGCCAAATTTGAACAGAATCAGTTCAAGCATGTCTGAGTTATGGTCCAAAGACATGAAAAATCGTAACAAAATGCCGCCTCACGCCCATATTGGATCGTATTGCAATATAATTTGCCATGCATATGTAGGCCATAGTGTTATGCCTTTGTGCCAAGTTTGAACAGAATCGGTTGAAGGATGTTTGAGTTATGGTTCAAAGACACAAAAAATCGCAAAGAAATGGCTGCCTCGCGGCCATATTGGATCATATCGCAAAATAATTTGACATGCATATGTAGGCCATAGTGTTATGCCTCTGTGCAAAGTTTGAACAGAATCTGTTAAGGATGTTTGAGTTATGGTCCAAAGACATGAAAAATCGCAACAAAATGGCCGCCTCGCGCCCATATTGGATAATATCGCACAATAATTTGACATGGATATGAAAGCCATAGTGTTATGCCTTTGTGCCAAGTTTGAACAGAATCTGCTCAAGGATGTCTGAGTTATGGTCCAAAGACATAAACAATCGCAAAAAAATGGCCACCTTGCGGCCATATTGAATCGTATCGCAAAATAAATCGATGTGCATCTGTAGGTCATAGTGCTATGCCTTTGTGCCAAGTTTGAACAAAATTGGTTCTGCAGTGTCTGAGAAACTGTTGATGACGGACGGACGGACGGACGGATGGACGGACGCACAGACGGGACCCAATCTATAAGTCCCCACCGGACTTCGTCCGCGGGGACTAACAAATACAACAATGACTATTATAGTGGCACTGCAAATAACACACCCATTTTGCACAAAAATTGTTTTTTTGCAAAGGTCGATTCAATTTTTATGAATTTGTTGAGTTGACCTTTTGGAATGACAAGCGTCATATTAAAACAGGGTGAGAAAGAAGTGTATATGTATGCAAATGTATGCACATCGCCCGATTTCCCGGCTTGTTTTTTCTCCTCTGGATTGTTTTTCTCCCATGTTCAACATTTCAAAACAGACTATCTCCACTCAGGCTCGGTCAAATTTTGTGAAATTTTCATTTTAAGTTTTGTAAATACTTTTCGTTTCACTTTTTGGTTTTTTTGTTTAGTTTTGTATAACAATTGGCAATTTTATTTGACAACAAAGTTCTTACATTTTGAAGAAGAGTCATTCTTTTTGAATGTCAGTCTTTCAATTCCTGCCTTTAAGAATGAGAACAGATAACATAAAATAAGGTGATCAGCAAATGTTGACTTCATTTCTTTGTAGCGATTAATTATCATTGCAAAGACAATGAACTTAATAAATCTACTGACCTAAGTTTGAAAAGATAATTATACCAGAAGAAACCCTTGGACTTGGGCAATGTACAATCATGCTGTCAGATATGTGTTACTACCAGCTATACTTCCATGTTTGTAGGCATGGCCACTGGCAACAAAAAGATCTGCACATAAAGCTGGTCGATATACCACCTATTAATCTGTTTCCCCAATATGCAAATAACCTTTCCTGTTTTTTTGTATTCTGGTCACAAGTGCAATGCTCACAGTTTATCAGAGTACCTATATGACATTAAAATGTTTATTTTCCCTTCATAATTTCACAGAGTTAAAAGCATGACGTCCAAAGCACATCTTGCAATGTCAACAGCACATAGAAACTTCAATTATCACCACGCCTCAGCAAAGTTTTCAATCTACAAAAATTTACGAGTATAGCAGAAAATACTCCTGCTGCCTATACTCACCATTGTATCAATCTGGACAATGTACAAGATGAGTTCCATCACCAAATATTTGATCTCTTATATTTCAGCTCTTCTCTATTTCAATGTAGTTATTTTCAAGGAATACATTTCATGCTTCTTCAAATACTCTTAAGTAGTTAAAAGAGAACTACAGTGTTTGTGTGGGGCTCTATTACAATAATAGGTGTACACTGTAATTGAATATAAGTCCAACTTACCGTACACTTATTGGGCTTCTCTCCCGAGTGAACTCTCATGTGAATAAGTAACTTGTATCTTGCATTGAAAGGTTTGTATCTTCTACCACAACCTTGCCAGAAGCATGTAAAGTCATCCCCTTTCCTCTGATCTATGTGAACTTTTTCTATATGTCGCACTAGATCTTCTTGTTCATTAAAGATAGCATTACAATCTATCCATTTACACATATGCAGTTGCTGTTCGCCATTTTCCCCTGGTTCAGACTTGACTGTTCTGGGTGAAGTTAGTTGTGGCGGGGGTGCAGGTGGTGGGGGAGGTGGTGGGAGAGGAGGTGGGGGTGGTGGGGGTCCCATGGTTGTGTGGCTTGTTATGTGTTGCTGGTAAGATGGGGGTGGGGGCATATTCATGTCATTAGGTGGGGCTGCTTGGCTTGATGGTGGCACAGATGTTGGCATTGAGGTTGATAAAGTAGTTGGCAGGCTAACTGCAGGAAAGCTGTTCACATTTTCACTTTTGTAAATGTTCAGATTAACAAAATCCTGTTGTACATCGCTGTACTGCTGTACAACTAGCTGACTATGAACTTGCATGTTACCCACTGTTTGTTGCTGTTGACTCATTTGTGAGAAGGCTAGGTTACTGTTCTCTGATGGCATGGTATATAATTGTTGGTTCTTTGAGGCTGGGTACGGTGGTGGTAAAGATAAACTGCTTTGTCTAGAATGTGCAGCACTATGGGAACTGGAATGTCCAAATGAGCCATTTAACAGAGGACTGTTTCTGACAGACAGATGTCCATATTCACCAGGTTGTAAACCTGGTGCAGGAGAGACAGAACATGATGAACCCCTGGACCCATTGATATATGACACCAATGAGGTGGGACTTGTACGGATAATATCATTTATGTTGAATCCCTCTGTTGAAAGAGGTGAAAGCGACAAAGCACGTTTCTTGGAACGTGCAGAGTATGACCGTGCTGAACCTCTGGGACTTGCAAAACTTGACCCAGATGGTGACAGTTCTATTGGGAATGGAGAAAGAGATGTACTACTACTTGGATATTGAGACAATGCAGAACCTGGTGGTGGGAAATTCTGATCACTTAGTTCACCTGCATGTGAACATTGGCCACTGAGTCCTGGTAAAACATGATATTTTTGCCACTCTTGTTTGATGGGTAAATTTGTAAGTGGTCCTAAAAATTGTTTGTCATTTCCGTTTCCTTTCACTGTAGTGCTGGTGGATGTGGAAGGCATGGATCCCTGGCTGACAGTATTGACAGGTGTCACTGACTGGTTGCGAGATCCAAACTGTATACTGGAAATGTCACTTGGTGTTGGAGATGCATTATTGATAGAAAGAGCTGGTGTTGCACCCTGTCGGTGAACTCCACTTGTCTGTTGAAGAGGTAAATTGGTACGATTTTGTAACGGCAGTGCACCATATCGTGAAATAATTGGGTTGCTGACATTCTGTTGCAATCCATGGGCAGTGTTGGATTGGGGGTTGATACCATACACCTGTGGACCATAACTTGACGAATCTGTTGGACAAAAAAATACAATAATGTCAATTTTATAATGGAATTAAAATGAGACTTCAGAAGTCCATTGGAGGTCCAAAGTACATAAATTCTACCCAGGACAACAGATAATTTGTAGAGCAATGGTTGAATTCAACTAGATCACTGTGTATGGAGGAAAATTGCATGATGCTTTGGAGTAGGAAACTCAGAACACTATGGCACTCTTACCAATACACCACAATGCATGACAAAATTCATTAACACAAATTAAGATTGTGGATTAGTGTCAAATTGAATGTTTGAAGCCAGTTTGATATACAATAGATAACGCAGTATGCACAAAAAAATCGGTGAAAAGCAAGTCAGTTGTGTTAGAACAAACATGATGCCAACTTGCACAGTACAGTTACACTACAAATTCATAGCATCTTCTTGAATTATCAAACTTTCCTGCAATCTCTCAGTGCAGCTATGTATGCACAAAACCTGAAGACAAAAAAAACATCTACGATATCTACTCGCATTTGGCCAGAATTTAATGAAATTTGACATTTGAAAGTAATTAGCCTAGTGGACAAGTGATTTCTCTTGTCCCAATCATTACACATGCAAACTTGACCATTACTGGGTAATTTGACAAACTATAACTGAGAGCTATTATTCAATTCATTTAAAGTGGCAGTCAAGAATCATTGGTTTTCAGATTAATATCTACTCCACCTAATCAAACACGAATCAGTTTCAGTGTTATGTTTCTTTTATCTCCGTCTACATAAATTTATTCCAACTGCTTAGCACCTTTGGTGTACATGAAAGAAATCGGACACTGCATGCTGAACATTCGGTTTCCATTATCAGGGAATTGAGCAAAGTCCTACAAAATACTCAATCTTGAGAAAGTAGTTTTTATAGGTTCAAAATTGCACATTGGCTTTGTTCTTCCGACTGAAAATCTGTGTCATCTAATCTAAAGGTAAAGTTTTAAAATAAGATACAGTGTTCTCCCCAGGATCAAGCCAAAGCGTAGCGGCTAATTTGCATAATCATTTGCATATCATTAATTTATATTTGCATATGGATGTAAGCTTGAACATGCACCCACATATTCATGTACATTCACAACAAAATGCAATGGTAACACACAAGTATGCAATTTGAACATCATGGAAACTCTTTATTACACTTAAATAAATCATCACAGTATTGTAATTACAATTGCAATTAAAATAGAAGATTCAAACAGTAACAGCAAGTTCAGATTGAAAGCAAGAAATGGTTCGTCTGATTGGAATGTCATTAATACATATATTGCTAAAAAAATTGTCAAAAATTGCCAACAAAGAAGAAAATTCACAAGTTTAAGCTTTACACAGTTCAAATGTAATTGAGTTTTATATCATTTTTGAACGACAAACACCGCGAATAATCACGGGGATCGATTTCAACCATTTGCATATATACATATGCATATTATATGGGAGCTAAAAAGCAAAAAAGCAATAACTTTTCCCATTCTTTGTGCACTCTTGAAGTCTGAAAATGTTGATTTGCGACACTGTAAGGTTATGATTCTCACAATTTGCATGAACATGATCATGAGACTATATCAAAGTGAAGTGATATAGCAATTTTAAATGTATGGTATGCATGATCTTATGGGTGAAGTCAGTCAGTCTGATGTGTTCACATGTTGTGAATTTTTACATTTGTATTTTGGGGACAATGTTTTAAATTTTTCCATTTTCCATTTTCTGTTTCCCATTTTCTCTGAAATCACTTGACTGATTGCTTTGAAACTTGGTGTGCATGTTCCCAGGGGGTAAACTTAGTTGAGCTTGTTTTGGATAATTTTTCCTTTCTTTTGGTAGAAAAATCTTTTCTGAAATTGTTGGTCCAATTGCTTTGAATTTTGATACGAAAGTTATTGGCATGATCTACATTAAGCTTTCTTTAAATTGTAACAAAATTTACAATATTGTATTTTTTAGACAATTTTTGCTGTTCTTAGTCCAAAAACATGCCAAATATCTCATTCTTGAATCCCTGGTCCAATTACAAAAACTTAAGAACACTGCAACATCTCACCAAATGTGAAAAAAGTGTCATTGACGCTATTTTTATATTCTTCCTATTGTTGTAGTAGATCATTTATTGCTTCTGTGACAGTCTGTGTTGCCTGTTCTACAGGCATTGTTTCAGGTGAGAAAGATCATGACCTTAGAAAGGTTAATTATATTTACACTGTAGCTCCACGCAGAACAAGTCACATGAGAGCACCATTTTGACTGATTGACTTTCAAAGGGACACAAGTGACGTCATCATCCCTTCTGGAGCCCATTCACATTTAAATGAGCAGTTTTGCATTCTACCAGTACAGCATTAAAAGTGGATCTCGCAGCTAGACGGAGGATGGCACGAAAAGCAAAGGCCCAACAGATGTCTAAATTCTAGACTAAACACCAACATACTACACAGCTTAGACTTGGTTCAAGTCTGTGATTTGTGAATGTTTGAGTGGAGTGAACGCAATGATTTGTATTTTGCTTTCATGTGAAACGCGCGCGTGAGTGGACGCGATGAGTAGGGTGAACGCGATGAGTGGAGTGAACGCTATACAGCGGAGTTTCACCCGGAATCACAGACTTGGCTTTCTTGCACGATCTGCGTTGCTATAAATTATTCATGAGATGACGTTTTTCTTTACTCATATATTATTCATAAGATGACATCGCTAAATTTTACACATTGGGAGGAGTTACCAATTGACCCAAACGAGACGTGCATAAAACTCACATGGCGTTGTTGACAAAATGTCGAGTGCGATCACTCCCACAAAAGTCAGCATGACCTCTGTTGTATCACCGAAAACGCGTGAAAATATCTGTGTTGTTTGTAGGGCCCATGTTGCAAAATGCGAAAGTCGTCGCCGGTTAGTCAAGGATGGAAAAAGACACCGTCCTCACAGTTGTAGCCTGTTCTCTTACGTGCCCAAAGCGAAGGAAATCAAAACAATGTGGGGCGACTTCGTATGTCAGTGATTTTCCGCTGCCGGTTGGTGCGCAGACGAACACATCTTTTCCCTCAATGTAACTCTCAACAAGCTTTCTTTGGTAATCTCGCATGATTAGCGATGGTCGACCGATCAGTAGTAAAACGCTGTTGATGTACGAACTTGATGCCATTATTCGCCCAGATATAAAACGTATAGTACTCGATGTCTAGCTTTGCATGGAGATGACAACAAACTTTTTAATGCATGCAGAGGTTTATTAGCAATGCGTTCTTCTTATTGGCCAGAATAACGGCGGGGGCTGTCAATCATTATATTTGCTCTACGTCACTGTGTACACAGTCCGTCTCGCCGCCTGTACTTTGCAAGAAGTCCAAGTCGGTGAATCCGGCAGAAACTAACTCACTACTGCGCAGACTCAAACGTGACGCATTCAATCGCTGGGAAAACCTGGCGTGAGCTGCCAAATTCCGGATAGGTTTGTACGAAATAGGAGAGACACAAGAGAAACTATTATAAATGATTTTATTTTTTTAAAATTCACCGACTTGAACCAAGTCTATACACAGCTGTACAGGCTATAGCAAGTGTACCTTATCACACACAAACAGTTATTTATAATACTTGTATGCAGTACTGTAACAAACATCTTGTTTTGAAAGAGAATTGACATATTTGCATATACCCAGTACTGCAGTAGGTTGTAATGCACACAATTCGTACAACAGGACATTTGATGCTCATCTGATATTGTACAGGAATTATAATAACACAGGAATTATAACAAAGGTATTGATTCATTAAATGATAGGATGTATCTTACGCATGACATCACATAGAACTGAGTACAGTGTTGCTTCCCAGTACCTCAACTTACCAAACTGACCATCATTAATTTCAAAAATACCGCAATTATACGGTGTCACTCACATTTGATCAGAATTGGTATATACCAGTATGGGTACCAAAGAACAACAATAAATGTTGTTTCTAGCTGTTCAGTGCAGGAAAATTCTACATTGATGTATGTCATTGTCAATGATTTCTGCACAGTACAACCAGAAAAATAACAAGAAATATTTAAACTAGACAAGCGACCTAGCGGCCGATATAGCTCCGCTGTGTTTATGTAGAGAATAACTTTTTTTGACACATGTTGATGAAGAAGGTGGAAATCTTTGATAGCTCAATGCAGTGGCCTGAAAAAAGTGGCTAAAATAGCTGCAAAAATACACAATTGAAGATTTCATCATACTTTGAATATATCACATATATCCCTAATATATCCCTAAGAACATGTCAACCAAAGCTATCTGATGAGTAGTTTTTTGAGAATAAAATTTTCAGATCAAAAATGGCGACAATTGCCCCCAAAATAAATATTGCAGATTTCATCATAATTTCAAAAGTTCAAATTTAGTTCATCTATAGAAACCTGTACACCAAATTTCAAAGCTGTTAGACCAGTACTTTTTGAGAAACGCATATTTTGACCAAAAATGGGAAAAATTGCCCCAAAAATTCAAAATTGCAGATTTCATCATTATTTCAATAAATATCATTTAGTTCATCTATGGAAACCTGTATACCAAATTTCAAAGCTATCAGATGAGTAGTTTTGGAAATACACATTTTTTGACCTAAAATGGCAAAAATTGCCCCAAAAATACAAATTTACAGATTTCATCAGAAATTCAATATATATATTACTTAGCTCATCTGTAGAAACCTGTATACCAAATTTCAAAGCTATCATACCAGTACTTTTTGAGAAATACATTTTTTGACCAAAAATGGCAAAAATGGCCCAAAACTTACAAAAATGCAGATTTCATCATAATTTCTACAAATATCATTTAGTTCATCAGTAGGAACCTGTGTACCAAATTTCAAAGCTATCAGATGAGCAGTTTTAGAAATACACATTTATGACTGAAAATGGGAAAAATTGCCCCAAAAATACAAAATTACAGATTTCATCAGAAATTCAATATATATTACGTAGTTCACCTATAGAAACCAGTATACTAAATTTCAAAACTATCAGACCAGTACTTTTTGAGAAATACATTTTTTGATCAAAAGCGGCAAAAATTGCCTTAAAAATGCAAATTTGCATATTTCTGCACAATTTGAACAAATCTAAAATAGATCATCCCAAGGGACATATGTACCAAATATCAAAGCTATCTGACTGGTAGTTTTGAAGAAGAAGATTTTTAAAGATTTTTTTACCAAAAATGACAAAAATTGCCTTAAAAATACAAATATGCAAATTTCACCACGATTTGAACAAATCTGACTGAAGTCACCCTAAGTAAACTGCATATCAAATTTCAAAGCAATCGGACAAGCGTTTTCAGAGAAAAAGATTTTTTTACCAAAAACATCAAAAAATGCCCCAAAAATACGCAAATTTCACTACGATTTGAACAAACTGAAGTGAGGTCACCCAAAGTGAACTGCATATAAAATTTCAAAGCAATTGGACTTGTGGTTTCAGAGGAGAAGGCAATTGTTGAGGGACGACGACGGACAACGACGGAAAATCAACCTATTTGATAAGCTCTGCGTCGCTGACAGCCGAGCTAAAAAACAAGAATGACAAAAGTTGGACATGCTGCTACAGAGAAATAGATGTTTTGATCAAAAAAGGGCAAAAATTGTCCGAAAAACAGAAATATTGAAATTTCACCATATTTTTTGCAAACAGCTTCTCAGCTCATCAAAAGATGATCTGCAACATGTCGCAAAATCTATCAGCGATATAAAGCATTAGGCCATATGTATGTTGTAGTTACAGAATGCAATCTTATTTGCGCTTGTGATATGGATGTACATTGTATCCTCAGACAGCGTCAAACTAAAACAAGCGGCCTAGCGGCCGATATAGCTCCACTGTGATAGTTAAGTGGATGACAATGAGGGAAAAAATGACAAAAGTGTTTGAGATATTGAACTTGAACTGGGCAAAAATGATTTTGTTTAAATTATTGTAATAATAGCAAAACGTAGTAAATATGTAAATTTGGCAGTAATTATCAGCGTATTAGGTTTGTTGTTGACATAGAAGCGAAGAATGGTGAAAAATGATTTACAGCAATATGTGCACGAAAATTCATACAATATAAATGTTACCATAATTTCAATGAACAAAATTAAGGTCAAATAGAAAGCTGCATATAACAAGCGACCTAGCGGCCGATATAGCTCCGCTGTGTTTATGTAGAGAGTAACTATTTTTGACACATGTTGATGAAGAAGGTGGAAATCTTTGATAGCTCAATGCAATGGCCAGAAAAAAGTGGCTTAAATAAGCTGCAAAAATACACAATTTCATCATACTTTGAATACATCACATCGGATCATCCCTGAGAACATGTCAACCAAAGCTATCCGATGAGTAGTTTTTTGAGAATGAAATTTTCTGACCAAAAATGGCAACATTGCCCCAAAAATACAAAATTACAGATTTCATCAGAAATTCAATATATATTACTTAGCTCATCTGTAGAAACCTGTATACCAAATTTCAAAGCTATCAGAACAGTACTTTTTGAGAAACACACTTTTTGACCAAAAATGGCAAAAATTGCCCCAAAATTACAAAATTACTGATTTCATCATAATTTCAATAAATATCATTAAGGTGATCTGTAGGAACCTGTATACCACATTGCAAAGCTATCAGATGAGTAGTTTTGGAAATACACATTTTTTGACCAAAAATGGAAACAAGCGACCTAGCGGCCGATATAGCTCCGCTGTGTTTATGGAGAGAATAACTATTTTTTACACATGTTGATGAAGAAGGTGGAAATCTTTGATAGCTCAATGCAGTGGCCAGAAAAAAGTGGCTAAAATAAGATGCAAAAATACACAATTGAAGATTTCATCATACTTTGAACATATCACATCGGATCATCCCTAAGAACATGTCAACCAAAGCTATCTGATGAGTAGTTTTTTGAGAATAAAATTTTCTGACCAAAAATGGCAACAATTGCCCCTAAAAATAAAAATTGCAGATTTCATCGTAATTTCAAAAGATCAAATTTAGTTCATCTATAGAAACCTGTATACCAAATTTCAAAGGTGTTAGACCAGTACTTTTTGAGAAATACATTTTTTGACCAAAAATGGGAAAAATTGCCCCAAAAATTTAAAATTGCAGATTTCATCATAATTTCAACAATATCATTAAGGTGATCTGTAGAAACCTGTATACCAAATTGCAAAGCTATCAGATGAGTAGTTTTAGAAATACACATTTTTTGACAAAAAATGGCAAAAATTGCCCCAAAAATACAAAATCGCAGATTTAATCATAATTTCAATAACTATCATGTAGTTTATCTGTAGGAACCTGTATACCAAATTTCAAAGCTATCAGATGAATAGTTTTGGAAATACACATTTTTTGACCAAAAATGGCAAAAATTGCTCCAAAAATACAAAATTTCAGATTTCATCAGAAATTCAATATATATTACTCAGTTCATCTATAAAAACATGTATACCAAATTTCAAAACTATTAGACCAGTACTTTTTGAGAAATACATTTTTTGACCAAAAATGGCAAAAATTGCCTTAAAAATGCAAATTTGCATATTTCTGCACAATTTGAACAAATCTGAAATAGATCATCCCTAGGGACATATGTACCAAATATCAAAGCTATCTGACTGATAGTTTTGAAGAAGAAGATTTTTAAAGATTTTTTTACCAAAAATGACAAAAATTGCCTTAAAAATACAAATATGCAAATTTCACCATGATTTGGACAAACCTGACTGGAGTCACCCTAAGTATACTGCATATCAAATTTCAAAACAATCGGACAAGCGGTTTCAGAGAAGAAGATTTTTTTACCAAAAACACCAAAATTTGCCCCAAAAATACAAATATGCAAATTTCACCACGATTTGAACAAACTTAAGTAAGGTCACCCCAAGTGAACTGCATATAAAATTTCAAAGCAATTGGACTTGCGGTTTCAGAGGAGAAGGCAATTGTTGACGGACGACGACGACGACGACGGACGACGGACGACGGACGACGACGGAAAATCAACCTATTTGATAAGCTCCGCGTCGCTGACAGCGGAGCTAAAAATTAACCCAAAATTACAAAATTGCAGATTTCATCATAATTTCAATAAATATCATTAA
Source organism: Ptychodera flava (assembly GCF_041260155.1). NCBI lineage: Eukaryota > Metazoa > Hemichordata > Enteropneusta > Ptychoderidae > Ptychodera > Ptychodera flava. The sequence goes on from NC_091935.1 coordinate 41,594,355, forward strand.
GTTTATCTGTAGGAACCTGTATACCAAATTTCAAAGCTATCAGATGAGCAGTTTTGGAAATACACATTTTTTGACCAAAAATGGCATAAATTGCCCCAAAAATACAAATTTACAGATTTCATCAGAAATTCAATATATATTACTAAGTTCATCTATAGAAACCTTTATACCAAATTTCAAAACTGTCAGACCACTACTTTTTGAAAAAAACATTTTTTGACCAAAAACGGCAAAAATTGTCTTAAAAAGGCAAATTTGCATATTTCTGCACAATTTGAACAAATCTGAAATAGATCATCCTTAGGGACATATGTACCAAATATCAAAGCTATCTGACCAGCAGTTTTGAAGAAGAAGATTTTTAAAGATTTTTTTACCAAAAATGACAAAAATTGCCTTTAAAATACAAATATGCAAATTTCACCACGATTTGAACAAATCTGACTGTAATTACCCTAAGTAAACTGCATATTAAATTTAAAAGCAATCGGACGAGCGGTTTCAGAGAAGTAGATTTTTTTACCAAAAACAGCAGAAAATGCCCCAAAAATACAAATATGCAAATATCACCACAATTTGAACAAACTGAAGTGAGGTCACCCCAAGTGAACTGCATATAAAATTTCAAAGCAATTGGACTTGCGGTTTCAGAGGAGAAGGCAATTGTTGACGGACGACGGACGACGACGGACGACGACGGACGACGGACATCAACCTATTTGATAAGCTCCGCGTCGCTGACAGCGGAGCTAATAAAACTGAAAGCATTTAGGCCTATATAAGAAATTTAGAAACGATAATTTTTTTGACCAAAAAACAGCAAAATTTGCCTAAAAAAATTCTGCAAATTTCACCACAATTTGAACAAATCTGATGGAGATCACCCCTAGGAACCTCAATACCAAGTTTTAAATCAATCCAACATGCGCTTTCAGAGAAGACGATTTTTTTACCAAAAACAGGAAAAATTGCCCCCAAAATACAATTATGCAAATTTCACCAGAATTTGAACAAACTTGACTGAGGTTACCTCTAGGAACCTCTATACCAAGTTTCAAATTAATCTGACTTGAAGTTTCAGAGAAGAAGATTTCTTGACCAAAAACAGGAAAAATTGCCCCAAAAATACAATTATGCAAATTTCACCACAATTTGAAGAAACTTGAGTGAGGTCACTCCTATGAACCTCCATACCAAATTTCAAAGAAATCTGACTTGCGGTTTCAGAGAAAAAGACCATTGTTGACGGAGGGACGGATGGACGGACGGACGACGACGGACAATCAGCCTATCGGATAAGCTCTGCGTCTCTGACAGCGAAGCTAAAAAACTATGAATCTGAAAATTTACTCAGAAAAAAAAAATAGCACAGCTTTTCTCATTTGGAAAATTTTTTTTTAGAAATTTACAATTGTAAAATAAGGTTCAAAATTTCATTGTGACCACCCCCTCCCAAAATCTAATGGTCCGTCCCTTAGTTTGAGCAGGTCTGTTCATATGTAACAGTTCATAAACAATGACAGGAAACAAGTAATTGACAATGACATAGTCCCCACTTGTTATAGGAGTATTATTCTTGATGGGGCAGGGAAATGTGGTCATTAAGAAGTATCACTGGAGTGTATATGTTGAGATCGATGGGCACATAGGTCTATGTCGTTGTTACCAATTTGAAACATATGAGGCATGTCTAAGTTATGGTTCTAAATCGGGAAAAAATTTCAGACCTCTAGCTGTATTGGCCAGCCAAGAAATACATATGCGCATAATAATGAGGTACAAGATGTGACATCTTAAGGTCTAATATCCTATCAGAATTGGAGGGTATAGAACTTGTGGTTACTGAGTTACGCATATATGTATAATCAAGGTCAAAGGTCATAAGGTCACGTGACATTTTGGGAAAAAATTGTATTGCTAATTATTTCCTGTATGCCAAAAATCAGACCTCTAGCTCTATTCCCTTGCCCAGAATTAGATGTGTGCATAATTAATGAGGTAAAGCGTGTGTTGTCATTAGGTCTCCCATCCTACTAAATATGAAGGACATAGCACTTGTGGTTACGTATTTATCGACATAAAGGTATATTTCAGGTCAAAGGTCATCAAGGTCACATGACATTTGGTCAAAAAATTTCTATCCTATAGTTATCCCTATATACCAAAACTAAGACATCCAGCCCTATGGGTTTGCTCAGAATTAGATATACGCATAATTAATGAGGTACAGTATGAAGCATCATTAGGTCTCCCATCATACCATATATGAAGGGTGTACCACTTGTTGTTACGGAGTTATGGACAAATATGTATATTTGAGGTCAAAGGTCATCGAGGTCATGTGACATTTTGTCAAAAAAATTGTATTGCTAAGTTATCCCTATATACCAAAAATCAGACCTCTAGCTCTATTGGCTAGCTCAAAATTAGATATGCACATAATTAATGAGGTACAATATGTGACGTCATAAAGTGTCCCATCATACCATACATGAAGGGTGTAGCACTTGTTTTTACTGAGTTATGGACAAATATGTACATTTGAGGTCAAAGGTCACATGACATTTTGTCAAAAAAATCGTAGTGCTAAGTTATCCTTATATACCAAAAATCAGACCTCTAGCTCTATTGGCTCGCTCAAAATTAGATATGCACATAATTAATGAGGTACAATATGTGGCGTCATAAAGTGTCCCATCATACCATACATGAAGGTAGTAGCACTTGTGGTTACTGAGTTATGGACAAATATGTATATTTGAGGTCAAAGGTCACCGAGGTCACATGACATTTTGTCAAAAAAATTGTATTGCTAAGTTATCCTTATATACCAAAAATCAGACCTCTAGCTCTATTGGCTTGCTCAAAATTAGATATGCATAATTAATGAGGTACAATATGTGGCATCATAAGCTGTCCCATCATACCATATATGAAGAGTGTAGCACTTGTGGTTACTGAGTTATGGACAAATATGTATATTTGAGGTCAAAGGTCACCGAGGTCACATGACATTTTGTCAAAAAAATTGTATTGCTAAGTTATCCTTATATACCAAAAATCAGACCTCTAGCTCTATTGGCTTGCTCAAAATTAGATATGCACATAATTAATGAGGTACAATATGTGGCATCATAAGCTGTCCCATCATACCATATATGAAGGGTGTAGCACTTGTGGTTATCGAGTTATGGACATATATATATATTTGAGGTCAAAGGTCACCAAGGTCACATGACATTTTGTCAAAATATCTACGTGAACGGATGGACTCACGGACGGACATGACCCAATCTATAAGCCCCCTGGACTTCATCCGTGGGGACTAAAAACTGTGTCACTGCATCCTTTTTGCAATATGAATACGATGAGAAACTAAATTTTTATTTTTCTTGGCCTTATACATGGGAGTCTATGGACTGCCTTATACATGGGAGTCTATGGAGGTGAAAACTTAAAAGTCCTCTCACACGGCCAAATTTGATCGCAGTGTGAAACAAATCGACGTGCATCTGTATGGGGTAGGGTACTATCCTTGTGCAAAGTTTGAAAGAAATTGACCTGGGCATGTCTGAGATATCTGCGTGAACAGACGGACGCACACACGCATGGACGCACGCACGCACGCACGCACGCACGGACGACATGACCAAACCTATAAGTCCCCCCGGACTGTGTCCGTGGGGACTAATGACTCAACCTGTTTCAGTCACTGGCATGCCACCACTCATGCACATTCGCAGGATTTCCCTTTTTCTTACCTCATTTGCACATTTTTGACACTGACGTATTCATTTGAACGTCACATCCCAACCCCTGCATCTACCTGTACACCAAATACTGAGATGGTAGCTTTGGCGGTACAGGAACTTTTGCGTGTGATGGACATACATCCGCACATACATACCCACATACATAAATACAGACATATAGACGCCACCGACTCACCATATAAGCTCTTTTTGGTATTTATATACATACCAAATATGAGTTAAAAACTTTAACTTTTGAACTAATCTTATCGTACAAAAGTAAAACAATTAAAAAATATTGATATCCCTAAAAAGACTGATGTGAAATAGAAATTAAAGGCAGTGTCGTCATAGCTCTGCTGCTCAAAAGTTGCAAGGGACCCATACGATCAATGTAGACCCTGTATCTAGGGTATGTTGGCAATTGATGACAGTTAAAACATGTTTGCTTAACAGTAATTGTCATAAAACTCTAAAGTTGCAGCTATATATATTGATGTGCTGCATCTTGATATCATGCATTAAATACAAATTTGTAAACAAGAAAGTCACACATGCGCAGTTCTGACGACACCCTCCCTTTAAAATTCTATGTAGAGTTCTTCACTAAGGGCAGTCACAGTTATAATTCAAAAAAACATAACGAAAATTCTTTGTGAATTGATAATTCACTTTAAGACACTTCAACATGAGCAACATGTGAAATAATTCATCATTTAGAAATTCAAAGATTGTGCTTAATTCATCATTGACACATTCAATCAATCCTTGACTGAAAACCCGACACCAAGATAAAGACAGGCTGATGAAAAAAGTGTGAATGTTTTAGACTCTGAAAGTGTAAAATGTCATGTGAAGATGTGAAATCATTCTAACATTCTTTGGCTTATGTGGGAATTAACCCTTGAACAGCCATACCAACACAGATGTCCTTCAGTTTGTGCACATACCACTGAGTTTGTAAGCAGCACAGCCAGCAACAAACATGTAGAATTACACTGTACACCAATAGTAGTGAAATTGTATCGTTACTTTCAACAAGAGGTCAGGAACCATAGATTCCTAACAATCCATTCTTTACAATACTACATAAATTACAGTAACAACAATCTTGTCAAAGTGCCAGTGATATATGATAACAAGAAATTGAAACAACATGGCAAGTTGTAACTGTGTGGGTCTTTCTATCCACATGCAGTTGGACTTTTGGGATAACCCTGGGTATTACTTAGGTTGAGATAAAACCTTCATCTTATCCACTGTTTTTGATAAATGCTGAATGTTACATGCATAAGAAATCGAACTTGGTACAAAGCCTGCAATACATCACTTGACATGAGCTAAAAACATTAACGGCAAATTTATGTAGCAGTGTCAAGAGGATTAATCTTAAAATTATAATGCTAATTGCCATACATGTATGGTAGGAACAACACACATGTAGCTAACCCCCCTCCCCAATAAGTAGAATTCCTGTGAAATATAATCTCATCTTAAAATACTGAAAGAAAAGTAAACAAGTTTCTAGTTACTGATATTTTCTTTCTTTCCTTCACTGCTAATAATTGTTATTATCACCTTGACAACTAAGAGAACCAGGTTATAGTGGATTCCATGAGGAGCTGAATGAAAGTGAACAACTGGTAAATCAAACAGAGACTTGCCCCCTCTCCCACTATAATGTCTGTGATGATGATCAACAGAGAGTAAACAAGATTTTTTCTGGAACTTATCCAGTCCATGGAAATAGATAAAACAGGTATACCTTTTATTTCTTAACAAAAATAAGAAAATATTGTAGAAATTTCATCACTATTAGCACAGACAGAGAACAGTAAGCACTAAGTACCTCCTGTACACTCAATTTGAAAGCTGTTGGACTAGCATTTTATGAAAAGTATGTTTTGACTGAAAAATGAGAGAAATTGTCCTAAAATTACTGATGTGGATTTCATAAGGATTTTCATGAACCAAATTGAATTGTCTTTCGGAACCTAATAATAATTGTTTTATTTATATAAATTTCATCATCATATGGACATATAATTAATCAGGTCACCCTAAAAAACAATAAATCCAAATAGCGCTGATTGCGATTTCAGGTTTGTTACTAAATATAGCTGCACGCCACACATTGGACACTACTGGCTGAAATTCAGACAAATTATATTGTTGCATGAGTGGCTGTTGTTGCAGCTTGTAGTCTGAGCCATAAATTAGTGTGACTTTTTAGTATCCATTGTAACACTACCAGGTTTTATTTTCGTCGTTCTTGTGAAAATGCGGACAAATATTTATTTTTGCATATTAATGACATCATTTGTGATCAGCGATATTTAAGACATATCAGATAAGTCATTTCTGAAGAGAAGACTTCTGACAAACTATAGCATCAAGAACACTGTGCTCACATTTGACCAGATGTGGTACATCAAAATGAACAAAAATACCAGCTATATGGTTGTGCTTGGCTGTTCATGGTTTCTTTAAAACATGATACATAATCTGGCAGTGCTAACAATGCTGTTATACCTATCTGAGCAAATTGTTTTCTAAATAAAGTTGACAGAACTGCATCAATACTGATGTAAGACATGATGTATGTCAAAACCTGTCTCTAAGTTATTTATGAAGGATGGCAATGTCATTGCTCAATGGGCAAATCTCCAACAAAAACCTAAACCTACCATGGAGCCTAAAGCAACAGATATAAACAAATTGTATTTTAGAATCCTGCAAACAAATTTAAAAGAATGAAAGAAGATTGTTTAAAAGACATTATTTGACCTAAAATTTCCATAAAAATACAACATCATAATGAAAAATGACAAAGACCCTTCAAATCAAATTTCAAAGCAATCTGAGCTATTTTTTTCTAAACAAAGTTGACAGAAGTGCATCAACACTAATGTAAGACTTAGTAATTCATAGCCTGACACAGCTGAATTAGGGGGACAAGTCTGTTATCTTTAGAGATGACATTTTTGTTTTGTGTATATATATTTATGTCGTCCTGTATACTAACTTGTATACTTATAAATGGTGAACAACTTGTTTTTACTTACTAGATCTGTACTCTAAAACTTCTTGTAGATGCAACGTATGGATATTGCTACATTATAATTTTTGTAAAACAATGGAGTGTCAGCTGCCCTGATTAAATATTAACAAACTTCTGTTATTCAGTTTATTTATCCAAATGTCATCCTCATTTGGTCATATGATAATTAGACAATCCTCACAAACTTAAAATCAAAATGTGATACTGATCTGACATGTGATTCCTGAAAAGAAGACTTTTGACAAAAAAAATGGATATGTGATGTTTGTACCTGCATGTCAATCAACCAATCACCTTGTTGAAATTTGCTACCTCCCATTCTTAGTGTGTAGGATTGATTATCTGCTGAATCCCTAGGAGGAACCCTTATGGACATTTACACGGCATGTATACACATAATACCACAGCATGTACAGAGCATCTTCCAGTTAAGGCTGTACGTTTTAAAGTAAACAACTTCCACGAAAAAAGTCAGATATCAAGCCTAACCCATTTTCAAACCATCAGGCCCACTTCTAGATCAAAGTGGCATGAAAGTAGAACCCACCTGGGAGGCACATACCAATGTATGTCTCTCCTATTTCAGAGAGGATGTTTTAGAATCAATGTCCACATCAAGATCTTTTACAGAGAATTGTATTACAATAATCTACACACTGTGAAAAAACACATGTAGGTTCAGTTGTGTTTTCCACTGGCGGTGACAATTACAAAATTTAAAAAAAATTTACCAAATGCTAAAAATAGACACCTACAGAAATGAAGTTAAATTTGCATTTCTTGAGAGAGAGAATTCGTTTAGACCATATAGGCATTGTTGTATTTTAAAACTTAAAATTGTGATTGAGCATAGGTCATGGTGACAGAAAACGCTGAAAGTATTGTGGTGAATGATTATGGAAAATACAACATTTCTAATATCAAAACCAGTATGTAAGACAGAACTGCTTAGAAAGATTAAAACTTGGAACCTTCACAAAGCCTTTCTTTCCATACCAAAATCACACTACTGAAAATCATGACATTAACTGCAAAAGGTTTAAAAAGGATTAAGTCATGGTGCAGGCTGATTTACTTGCAACTATTAAAATCTGTGTACTGAATAATACATGAATGGATAATATCTTTTGATATACTGATGACTGTGTTCGACAGTGTTCAACACTGCATGATTGATCTATTAAATACTTCATTAGCCTTAAGTTTTCATTCACCTTCTATAAATTCAAACGTGACAAAAGTGGTTGTGTTGTTATAGCAATGATATAGATCTTCAGAAGGGTCACTCCCTAATCCACTAATCTCATTATATAAGCTCTGTTGTGTTCTTAGCCTTTACCACACATTGTACTCTAACTTGGTTCAAACCAATCAGTTGGTCTATTTCACAGTTAGTGAACCTCAAAACAACAGTTAGATATTTACACAATGGCCATTCAAGAAGTCAATACCACTGAGAGTTTGTGTGCAACACTGCACTGTATGATATGCCTGCTAAACTGCAGACAGTAATCACTACAATACATGACCTATGAAGATCCATGAATCAAAGAATTGTTCTTAATAAGTTTTCTTCAATCACATAAATCAAGCATTGAAAAAAAAGAATGCTGGACTGACCAGTGGCTGCATAAAGAAACTGCATAAAGACAAGGTCTAAAGCTTTGTACAGAAACATACTTTATTCCATTGAAAACCTATCAAGCATGGAATCAACACAAAATACATGCCAGCCGTAGCTGCATCGTAGGAACAAAACAGCCCCAAAATGAGTGGATAATACCACATCTAACACTGCATATCAACACAAGTATTATCATGGCCGCTTGAAGATACAGCTACCATGTTCATGTTCCAAGTCGGCATAACACAGACGACTTCCATTATCTCTCAGCATTCGTTGAGATTACCATAACTATTCTGGAAAATTCCATTACTGTCATAACTCATAAGCAAAATATTTGCATATGATGTAATCTTTCTCATTGAAAGACCATTTTTTTGTTTGGCACAGAATTCTTATACATCCCTGAAAACTTCATCATTTTAAAGTCATATTGCAAGAAACATTTTCATCTCTAGTTGTCATGTAACCTGTATGTACAAAGGGTTGAAATGAACCAGAGTGTGACCTAGATAGTAGTTTACATTATGGAACAAACTAAACCCTGAACTGACAAAGTGAAGTCAACGTTTCACTAACAAATTATCACCACAATAAAACTAGGACAAACAATGGACAGCTCCTAACCATAACACCAGTCAATATCAAAAATAAAGTTACAGTAATACCTTTGACTTAGAAAATAGTGTCAACGACATTACGGCTCCTATTATGACCGTAACCAATTGATGTACATGTATAACCATCATCTGTTTCACAAAAACTCTAAAACTGTATCTCCTACTGGTCAGTATTTTATAGAATCTTGTTTAAATTAAAAAGGGTGTCCGCAAGAAGCTTCATATCAAATTTGAAAGTTTTAAGACTTGCAGTATCAGAGACAAAGTTGTTTTCTCAAAAATGAGTGACCAAAAAATAGCAAAGATGACACTGTGTGTAAAAGTGACATAAATCAAAGCCTGTTGATTCCGTATATAGCCATCTTTGGCAGTTGAGGTATGGTATAACTTGAGAAATGAATGAGAATTCTGAAGGGAAGTATTGTTAGAATGGAAATATTACCAAAGGCAAGAAAAAATATCCTAAAAAATACTTTCGTTGGTTGATGTCATCATGATATGAAGGTAAGTGTATAAGAAAATTGCTGGGAACCTGCAAACTAAATTTCAAATCACTATAAAGACAAACCAAATCACTAAGACAACCTCAAATATGTCTGGAATGAAGTCAACCAATGCATATTTTAAGTTTTTACTATAGATATAGGATATGATGTACAACATGGGGCCCGGGGGCACCGACGTCCTTTGTGCCTCCTTACTGTTTATTATTTGCCATAAATGTGAAATTTGGCAAAAAGTCAAATTGTTTGGACATAAATGAAAGTTAATATGAAAGTGAATCAAGAATAAGAGATGGAACTCAATAGGATCAACAATATCTAAAACAGGAAACGGTGAACTTATATGATACAGAAGGGGAGAAAATTTAGCCACAAACTATTGTAATATAATGGACAATGGCTAATCTAAACCAAATTACTTAAACTGGATTGTTGGCATTGATTACACATGTATTTATTGTCCATCAAATAGAAAATAAATTTGGGCCATTGACTAAAAAACATTTGCTTGTTACACTCACCACACTTGTACTTAGTATTTGGAGTGTACACCTATCTACAATACAATGATAAAAAGTTTTGACTCTGAAGGTCAACAGTGCATCTTTAATGTATGAGACTAAATAAGCTTACCCCTCAAGTACGTATAGGCCAAAAACAATATTTAATTTTGAATTATGTAGTGCAGGGAAGGACATAGAATATGATGAAAAGCAAACTAAATATAAAAACTGAATAAATATACAATTATATGGAAATGTTGTTTTACAGTCATGAGTATCTAGTGTGTGCCGAGAGACAAATATTAAAATTGGACAGTATCATCCTGACCAGAGTTTGTCTGAGTGGTTGTTTCCTTCTGATTTTCTGACACGGTGATAGGTACAAAATATTATGTTATTCACCATAGTTAGGGGTGGACCATTTGATATCCTGGGGGGGGGGGGGCTTGGAAGAATGGTGGAGAGCCATTATTTTTTTCCCACGTGCTTCACCATGAATTATTTTTTTTCTACAGGGCATATGCTGGCAACTTTTTTTTTTCACTTTCCTTCTTCGAGATATATTTTTTTTTACCAAATTTCGGTGCAATGTTTGTGTGCTTGGTTTTTCACACCCAGTAACAAGATGCTGTTCTATTGCACACAGACTATATTCAAGAAACTAAATGAAGTTATGTAAATACATATACATTTTTGATTCACTTTACAAAAACATATTTGTAAAATCATGTACATTTATGGCATTTACTTGTTATTGTTGTCCTTACATTGAATAATAATCGCAATCATACCAATCCATAATCCAATAACACTAAGTCAAAATTTGTAAGACAATAGTTGTAAACATAGACACAAAACAGCACAGAACAGACAGTAAATAGACGGTACAAACAAAGTCAAATTCATGAAAGAAAGATATATGGACCTCTGGCCAAAAGACCAAGAAGTGATGTCAGGTGTTTCGAAAATAGTAAGCGCATCCTGCCCCACATGTGGCACCCGCCATATATCAATCTGTAAGTCAGATAGGTAGTGGTCACTAACTAAGGCCCAATGTCACCGATGCCATCAGTGATCATTTGTCGAAGAGAGATATTGTATTTATCTACCAGCTTGCGATACCTGCCAAAAAAGCGTTTGAATGTAGAGACAAGTCTTGCTCTGGTGTAACCTTGATTTAACAGTTTGAAAGAGAGATGGCCATGTCTCTCTACAAAATCACCATATGAACTGCATGCTCTTGCATATCGTATAAGCTGGGAAATGTATACCCCATAAGCAGGTGAGAGTGGAATATTACTGATGAGGTGTGGAAAATTAATTATACTAAAGTTGAAATCATCTCTCTTGTCATATAGCCTAGTAGAAAGGTGACCATTGGAGTCAAATTCAAGTAAAATGTCCAGATATGAAGCAGAAGAGGCCGTTTCTGTAGTATCTTTAATCTCCAATTCTGGAGGATAAATCATAGCGAGACATTTACTGAATTCAGAGTTATTCAATGAAATAACATCGTCTATGTATCTAAATGTTAGGTTTGAAAGTACGAGCTACAGAGACCTTTTCTGCTTGATAAGGTTCTGGATAAATTCTGCCTCGTATGAGAACAGAAATAAGTCGGCAAGTAAGGGAGCACAGTTAGTGCCCATGGGAATTCCTATACACTGTTGGAAAATGTGTCCTCCAAATTCAACAAATATGTTGTCAATGAGGAAATCAAGCATGCTGATAATGTCTTTCTCGGTATAAAACACTTTAGCATTAGTTGTATTTTTAACAAAATATGTAGAATTATACCCTACTACTACATATTTGTAATGGCGTGAAACGTTTTTGTAGACAAAATGTTTGGTTGATGATGTTTTAAGCAGTCTTTCAATTCATCATATGGTATTGTGGTATACAATGTGGAAAAATTGAATGTTTTAACAGATGTTATTTTTGAAAAGATCATGATTTCAAATTATTCAAGAGTTGCTTCGAGTATTTAATATGAACATTTGATTTATACCACTCCGAGAAAAGACAACATCACAGTATGATTGAAGTCCCCGTTTAACAGTACAAAGAACAGAAGTCAGTATCTTTGATAACTCTGTTGTTGAACATTTTGAAGATCCTGCGATAAACCTAGCTTTGTAAGGTGTTTTGTGGAGCTTTGGTATCCAGTATAAGCTAGGCAACTTATTATGGTCATCCTTTGTTGTAATATTAAAATTATCCATGAATGACTTATGGTTTGCCAAAATTTCAGATTTGTTGAACATTGATTGTCTGTAAGTGGAGTTGGTTGAGGTCTTAGTTACACCAAGTTCGTCTATAAGACATTCAAAATCATACTTCTTACAGACAAATACAATGTTATTGGCAGCTTTATCAGCAGGG